>NC_057020.1:5847395-5853494 GCF_000002595.2 Chlamydomonas reinhardtii
GTGCGGTGGTATGCATGCACACGCGCGTAGGTGCCCCAAAGGACATGGTAGGAGGACCAGTGCGTTCCGAAGCACGTGTGAGCTAAGGCAGGCTAGGAATAGGGACAAAAGCCCACGCCCTGAAGGGTGGTTCCGGGTTCCCCAACACCGAATTCGCACTGTAATGCAGTAAGGTAAGGCTCTCACGACGCGTTTCGACCGTGCCAAGCAGGGTCTCATCAGGCGAGTCCTGCAAAAGCGTGCAAGTGCAAGTTCCCATCCCCGACGCCGGTTGGCTATGCAAGCCGCCTGCCCAAACCCAAGCCCAACCCAACCCCTGGTCCTCAGTAATGTGCATATGAACGGTGACGCGTAAAACTCACGTTTGAGCTGGGGCCTCGTCGGTGGACTTGGACACTGGCCTGAGGCATGTACGGGTGTGCGATGGCACAGTGGTAAGGCAGGTTGGTAAAGTCCCGTAGGGTGCAGCTGAGGCATGTACGGGTGCGAGAGAAGGGCGGCCAGCGTGCCAGACTTGTCAGCGGTATGAGGCAAGAGTACCGGTGCGATGTCAAGTCTGGTGACTTGCAAGTGACGCCGCGCAATCAAGCAATATGGAGAGCCAGCTGTCGATGCGTGTGCGCTCGCTTGCGTGCACAGCTACCAGCGAAGCCAGCAGGTCGCACGGGGATCAGGACATCAGCAAGCGCGCAGCAAGTAAGTCCATACGAAAGCTGGGACTGTCCCCTCTGTAACATCCGCATCCATACGAAATACAGTACCAGCTATAACTAAGTTGCATGCAGAAGCTTAAAATTGCAAGAAACAACTTTGCGGTGGCCGTCGGGGAGGGAGAAGCACGAGTGCATGCGTGATCGCGCGAGGGGGGTGGGGGTGGAGGTGGGGGGGCGGGGGAGTTCGGGGTGTCGGCATCTGAATCTCCGCGGTGGATTCTGCCGGTTTGGGCGAAGTGGGTCGGGTTTCTTACAACGCTCACCCTTTGTTGGACGTAGGATCTCTGCTGCTGCTGCTGCTGTCGCTGCCGCTGCTCCTGGTGCTGCTGTCGCTGCCGCTGCTGCCGCCACTGCTACTACTACTGCCGCTGGAGGTGGTGGGGTCGGATTTAGCTGTATCTCGGCGGGCTCCGCTACCTCCGTGCCCCTTACCGCCGCCGCCGCGAGCACTCCTGCGGCTGACACTGCCGCTGCTGGTGGTGCTGCTACTACTGCCGCTACTGCTATTGCTTCGCACGGTCTGGTTGCCCCCGCGGCGCTCGGCGTTGCCGTCTTCCAGCGTGAGGGCGTGGGGGTCGCTGCGGCCGCGGCCCGACTGCGCCGCGTCGGCGGTTGCGGCGGTTGCCGCGGCAGCTGAGGCTGCGCCAGCTGGGGCTGAGGCTGCGTGAGATGAGGCGGAGGCAGCGACTTCGTCCGATTGGTTGTCGGGGTCAGGGTCGTGTTCGTCAGAGGCGGCGGCTGGCGCCGTGCATGGCAGCAGCGGCGCGCAGGTGCGGCGCGGCCGCTGCTCGCAGCAGCGCAGGTAGGCGCGCACCCCGGGCGCGCAGCTGGGGCAGCGGCGGGCGAGCGGGCCGGCGGGCGGAATTGACAGGGGAGGGAGGAAAAGGGCGGGTGGGAGGGGCGGGTGTAAGGGCAAGGAGAGGAGGGGACGCAGGCCGGCGAGGGCCTGTTGCAGGCCGCACGCCACGACTCGCCCGTGTTTGGGTTTCGCCTTCAATGATATTAGGGCGAGGCCCTTGCCTGTGCGGCTGTGTCCTGCTGACTTGAGGCGCCCCCTCCTGCCCCAAGGCCAATCTAGTAGCGGTGCGTAATAAGAGCGGCGCCTGGCGGCGCAAGGCAGCGCGCCGCGCCGGGGCTCCACACGTGGGGAAAAATACGAACGTCGGAACCCGACGCCTCCTCGCTCACCTGTCCTTAGCATTGACATCTGCGTCAGCAGAGCCCAGCTGCCAGAGTCCTGCGCCTGGCCAGTTCCAACAGTCGGCGCGCTCGCAACCCGCGAGCTTCATGGGGGACGTGGTCTCTGGACCATAAAGCTGGCTCTTCCCAGAATAGGAGCTGCAAATCCTGCTGGATGTGCATTTGTGACTGAGCCAGCATGTTTGCTCGTCGACAACCAGCTCGCGCGCCAGCTCCGCAGAACCCTCCGCGCAAAGGCCCCAGCCGGTGGTGCTTAGTTTGCTGACACACATGTTGCTAGCATCACAGCGATGCTCGCAATCAGGATGAGGAATCCAGTCGGTGGCCGTCGCGCATGCTGCAAGCGCAAGCAGCGCAAACATGCACCTACGTGCGCCCATTCTAGCTCACAAACTCAAGTGATGCGGTAACATGAGAATAGTGTAGCACGGACACCTTGAGCAGCGCAACAGTTTGACGTCTTGACATGGCAACGGTTGGCGCATCCGTTGCTTACGTGCCGGACTCACCCTGGCCCTGTACAGTTCCCACGCTCGACTAGAGTCAGCACTCATATCTGCTACTTTGCGCAGACGGGGGTGGCTGGGGGTGGCTGGGCAGGTATGCGCAGATGGGCCAGGGGAAAGGCTAGGCATGCTCCTTTTGCCTTTTGGCCGACGACGACAATCCGCGCTACACCAGGTATCTCGTTTGCGGACCACAAGCAGCCTCTCAGTGAATTGGAAAGATAGACTGCGAATCGTTTCCGCGGACTCTCGTCAGGAAAGCGGGGTGGCGGGGTTACGGGGGTGGGGGCACTCGTGTCATGCTCGCAATGGCAATTCGGCACATACACTATAGTTTTCGCGAGTCCGGCTTGATGAAGGTGTTGCAGTAGAGCTACGTGAAGTACTAGGTGCCTGTCCTGCTGTGCAACTTGACTCTGCAGCCGACCTTGTTTTGCCGAGACCGCCCCCAAACCAAGATCCTTTACCCGAGCATTGGATTACATGCTGACATTAGAAATCTAAACTAGTCGTTGGAGCGGAGCAGGTGGCGGGGACAATGCGCAGCGCCGAACTGGGTCGGCCGCCCCGCCTGGCTCAAAGTCGGCTTAGGAATGTATCTAGTCACCATGTAACAAATTCATGCTTGTGGCTACGGCCACCGGGCTGCCGTCGCCTGGTCGCCAGCTGCGCTGCGTCCAAAGAGAGCAGCAGTGCCTCGCTAACAGCGGAGCGATTTATTACGGATGCCAAGGAACTAAATGCCACGGGATCAGGCCTTCCAATTATAGATGGGGTAAGTCTCTCGGGCACTGTCCTCGCGGAGGCCTGCACCGCGATGCCACGATCGACCCCACTCCTCCGTTTGGCCAAGCCTTGCGCGGAATCGATGCTGGGGACGACTTGCCGTCGGCGCTGGGGCGGGGGAAATGTGAAGGGGAGAGTTATGGAGCTAGCCGGTGCGGGCCTGCCGGGTGTGTGTGGCACGACTGGGTCTGAGCGCAAGCCTCTCCGAGTCCGGCTTCCACCACACTCGCTGATCCCTTCATCTGTCCTCCATGGTTCACCTTTTGAACCTGCAGCCGGACTGGGAGGAGCAGCACTGGGCTGCGCTCAAGGTGCGTGACTGCGTGTTGCGTCTTGGTGTTTTTGGGGGGGAGGGGGCTGTGGGGTGTGCGTGCGTGTGCGTGCGTGTACGTGCGTGCGTCTGTGTTTTTGGGGAGAAGGGTGTGTGTGTGTGAGGGATGTGAGTGTGACGCGAGTGGGGGCGGCAAGGCCCTGCGGACAGCAGGCCCTGGTGCCTGGCACGGCGGCGACGGCACGGGTGCCAGGCCCCAATCGAGTTTGGGTTTGCATTGGGTTCGGTTTAGTTTGGGCTGGTATCCATAGCCCCCCCCCAAAGCCCTTTCCTCAGGAAGTTTTGTCATGTCCGGATGCCGTGTTTCGGTGCTGCGCCTGCACGTTCTCCTTCAGCCGCGCGCACAGCCACGCCCGCTGCACCGCGTGCTTCCACTCCTTTGCGGCCTCACTCCGCAACACACAACACACACCTACACACACACCTGCACACATCTGCACACACCTGCACACATATACGCACACCTGCACACACCACCGCACACTACACACACCTGCACACACCTGCACACACCTACGCACACCTCCACACACTACACACACCTGCACACACTACACACACACACACACACACACACACACACACGCACACACACACACGCACACGCACACGCACACACACACACACACACACACACACACACACACACACACACACACACACACACACACACACAGGCCATGTCGGCGGGCCGGCCGGTGGCGCTGCCCACGCCGCACGCCAAGTTCGGGCCCGAGGACCTCCAGCGCATCGCCGCCTCGGGGCCGCGGCTGGAGGACCTGACGCTGGAGCACGCGGAGAGGCTGGCGGGGCCGGGGCAGGTGAGAAGAGGGGTAGAGGGGGGAGATGGGGATGGGGGGCGGGATAGGGGGGGGCGGGTAAAGGGGGGGGGCTGGTAAAGGGGGTGCGGGATGGGGGGCTGGTAAAGGGGGCGCGGGATCTGTGTTTGGGGTGGGCGGGATGGGGGGGGGCGGGGCGGGGAGGGGAGGAAGGTTTTTGGTGGTGCTTTGCGAGAATGAGAGACGGAGTCAAGGAAATCAAGTTTGGGAGAAGCGTTTATGGGTTGGGGCTTTGGGTCTACGAGTCAGGGATTGGGATCCGGCATAGCAAGTGCCGGGAGGTATGGGCCGAGGCCGGGGAGACCGGGAGGGTGTGCGTGTGTTTGCAGAGCCGGAAGGGGTAGAACATGGCAGACGTTGGGCACGGAGTTGGCGGTACGGCAGGCTTCACACAGGCGGTACAGGGGCAATCTCAAACACGCGTATGCCGGCATGTACCCCGCTGATGTACTTAGTCCTGTGATTCCTGCCTCCTCCTTACCCTGCATGCCTGACACGCTCTGCCCCGCCGCCCACCCTGCCCCGCCCCGCACGTGCAGTTGCCGGCTGCGCCCGACGGCGTGGCGCTGGCCTTCCGCTACATCCCGCGCTCCGTGCTGGGCGACTTCCGACACGAGGTGAGAGCTGTGTGTGGGGGGGGGGACGCGTTGTGGGGGGAGGGGGGCTAAAGATGCCAGCTCAAAGTAAGGCGAAGAAGCGCAGTGGTAGCCATGGGGGGGGGGGGGGGGGGCGGCGTTCAAGGGGGTTGGAGCCGGGAGCGGGATAGCCGTTCATGTGGAGAACGGAGTGATGAGATCACGAGTCTGAAAGTGCCGATGTCCGCTCTTGACAACACGCAGGCCCACCCGCCACACTCTCCAACTCCCTCCCACTCCCTCCCACTCCCTCCCATTCCCTCCCACACACCCACCCACCCACTCACACACCCTCCCACTCCCCTTCACTTAATTATTCCCCCAAATCCCCCAACCAAACCCTCCCTCCGCAGGTGGAGCCCGACTGGCGCTCTCTGCCGGCCATGTCGCCCGCCGAGCTGTATGCGGGGCTGCGGGCGCGCAACTGGACGTCGGCGCACTACGACCCCGCCGCCGAGCCGTGGCGGCTGCAGGTGTTCAGCTGCGACTACAAGTGAGAGGGGGGAGGGGCGGAAGGGAGGGGGGGAGGGGTAGGGGGAAGGGAGGGGCGGCAAAGAGGGGCAAAGGAGGGGGGAGGGAGACTTGCGTAGTTGGTGGAAAGAAGGGGCTTTGTCAAAGAGAGGTCGGGGCTTTGGATGGGGATAGGGATGGGAAACCCCCCCCCCCCCATGTAAGCTAGTGGCGGGGGTGGGAGCCGTGCGGCAGGTCACACACGCGCGCTGCTCCGGCCCATGCCCCCTCCCCTCCCCTCCCCCTGTGCGCCTGGCTACAATGTCACTTCTTCATCCGTCATGTGTGTAACCCAATCCCCGCTTCCATCTTAACTACTCATGCACGGAACTCTTCCGATTTCCCTCGCCTCCCCCGCCTCCGCCTCCGCCTCCCGCCTCCTCCTCCTCGCAGGCACACGGGTGTGACGGGCTGGCCGGGGTACCGGGTGGTGGTCACCTCGCGCGGCGGGCGGCGGCGCTGGGTGGACCTGGCAGAGGAGGGCGAGCTGGTGCAGCTCACGGAGCAGGTGAAGAGGGTGGGGTGTGTGTGTGTGTGGGTGGGTGGGTGGGTAGGTGTGGGTGGGGTGGAGTGGGTGGG
>NC_057020.1:5853594-5857066 GCF_000002595.2 Chlamydomonas reinhardtii
TGGGTGGGTGGGTGGGTGGGGAGTGGTGGGGTGGTGGGTGTGGGTGTGGGTGTGGGTGTGGGTGTGGGTGGGTGTCGGGGGGGCAGGCAGGTGGGGGGGCAGTTGGAGAGTGGGCAGGGCGATGAGGACGGGGGCGGCGCTGGGCGGGGCGGTGCTGGGAGGGGGGCTGGAGGCAATATGAAGGAGGAAACGTGGGAGGGAGGGGTTTTGCAGGGTGCACCCACACGCAACCTAACCATGTCTCGGCCCCAGTGGGCTCTGTGCCTGTTGTCGCCTTGCCGCGCTCGTCCTTGCCCGCCTGCCCCTTCCCTCCCTCCCCGTCCCAACCTTGCCCCCACTTCCTGAACCAGTCATGAATGTAACCCCCTGTCCCCCTCCCGCCACCCGCCTTCCCTCCACACACCCCTCCCCTCACCTCCCCCTCCCCTCCAACCCCTCCACGCTCCTCCGCCCCCCTCCGCAGGCCCCGCCCGCCAGCCCCGCCGACATCGGCTACAGCCACGTGTTCGCGCAGCTGTACCAGGCCTACGAGCCGCGCTACAGCCCCGAGGCCCTGGCGGCGCTGTACGGCAGCAGCAGCAGCAAGGGGAAGGCGGCGGCGGCGGCGGCGGCGCAGGTGAGAGGCAGGGTCGGATCGTAGATCGCACCCGCATCCCCCATCATTTCATCCTGTGCCGCTTTCCGAACCACCCTTGCAATCCCCTCCGCGCCGCAGTCTGTGGTAAGGCGTGCTCTAGTCATCCCTCTCCCCTTTTCACCACAACAACCCGCAACCATGCTTCCAATGCCCTCCGCACCTCAGTCTGTGACTAGTCATGCCTTAGTCTGTGATTTGTCATGCCTTCGTCGTCCCTCCCTCCTTCCTTCCTTCCACTTTGCAACAACCCGTAACCCGGAACCCGTAACCTCTCCGCAGCACGACACGCCCGCCCTGCGGCACCTGGACGTGTCGTACCACGGCACCGGCAGTGCGGTGGCACCGGGCAGCGGCACCGCCTTCCTGATGCAGCCGTCATGGGACGCCGTCACAGGCGCCATTCGGTGAGGGCGGCAGGGCGGGGGCTGGGGAGGGGGAGGCGGATTTCAAGGTTGAAACATGGGAACAGGACACAAGCAGGGGAGGCGGGGGAGCGCGATTCCAGCCCAAAGTAACCCAAGAACCCCCGCAACAGCCCACAGAGCGCGAAGGGGAGCGGGAGAGGGCGGGGTAGCAATTCAGCCACCGGTGACAGAGGGAGTGTCCAACTCAACCCTAACAACTCCCCACTACCAACTCCTCCCACCCCAAACCCCCCAAAGCCTCAACCCCCCCAAAAAAAACCTCAAAACCCCAAAACCCAAAACCCCCTCTCTCACACACACAACCACACACAGCTGGGGCCTGGAGCGCTCCGGCTTGCCGGAGCTGCGGGCGCTGCGCGACTCGCTGCTGCCCGAGTGGCGGCCGCCCAGCCTGGAGCTCAACCGCTCAAACAACAACCTGGGCGTGGTGTACTTCGCGGTGTGCCTCACGCTGGGCATCGTCATCCCCGCGCTGCGCCGCAGCCGCATCCTGTGAGTGTCTGGATTGGGGAGGGGGGAGATTTCGATGCTCTGGTGTGCGTGGGTGTGTGGGTGTGTCGGCGAGATGTTGGATGTGGATGTGAGGGGGGCGTGTGGATAGGGAGTTCAGGTGGGCGAGTTGCGATGGGAGGAATGCAGGGGTTACGGTATGAGCCAGTTTAGGCGGGATTGGCGTTTGAATGTTGGAGTTGTTGGGATCATTTCTGCCGCTCTCTGGCCCTCACCCTATCCTCACAAGTGCTCCTGTGTGTGTTATCTCTCGCACATCTGTCTGGCACCACAGCGACATCCGCACGCTGGAGGAGGACCCGGGTGCCGCCATGGAGTTCGCGCGCTCCAAGTCGGAGGCGCGCAAGGAGGGACTCACAGGTGGGCGGGCGTGGGGCGCGTGGGTGGGGTGGGGGAGGGGGGATGTTGGGTGCGGGGATGAGTGCCTGACGTGCAGCAGGGAATGGACGGGCGGCGAGCGGGACTCGCTGGATGGAACCTAGCAGATGCTGTGTCCGCGCTTTCGTCTCTCCCCCGCGCGTTGCCAACCCGTGCACTTGCATCTGCAACAGGCCCATGACTCATGGCCTCGGGTTTAAGCCAACGTGACGTCACACCCTGCCTTTTCATCCCCGCCCCATAGGTCGCATGATACATTGGCACAGTATGACGCACACCATGACGCACGCCGTCAATTTCACTGGCACTCCACACATTGACACGCACTTTCACAAGCCCACACACTGGCATGCGCACTACCCTGCCGTGACTGACGCCCCATGACGTGTGTGTGTTGTGGTGTGTGTATTAAGAAAAACGAAACCCCGCGATGACGCGACGGACTTATTTACCGATACCTACCATTTTACCGAGCGTGTGTGTGTGTGTGTGATTGCGCTCACGCCGGCACAGGTGTGGAGTTCCGGGACGTGGCGGGTCTGGGCCCCATCCTGAACGAGGTGGTGGAGGTGGTGGAGGTGAGTGCGTGTGTGTGTGCGTGGGGCCGACTGGGCGAGGGGGGCTGAGCGGGGGACTAGTGGGGGGCTGGTGGTCTGATGGTGGCAGGCTTGAGGCTTGGGGGCTTGAGGGCTTGGATGGGGCGTGGCACGGACCGAATCGGCAAGGGGTGCCGGACCGAATCGGCAAGGGGTTGGCACGGATGCGGCAATGCATGCAGAGACGCAACCTCGGCCGCGCCGCCTTACCGCTCTCCCCCCACCAGCCCCTCACCAGCCCCCTCAACCCCTCTCACCCTCACCCTCACCCTCCTCCCACTCTCACCCCCCAGTTCCTCAAGGACCCGGGCACCTTCTCCAAGCTGGGCGCGCGGCCGCCCAAGGGCATCCTGCTGGAGGGAGACCCGGGTGGGTGGGGTGGCGGGGGACAGCAGGGGGCCGTGCTGGGTCGGAAAATGAGACGAGGAGGAGCGGGCTGCGGTGGGGAGGGAGAGGAGGAGCGGGGGAGCGGGAGAAGAAGCAAGGGGTGGGACGTCAGCACTGCATGCTAATGAACGGCTGCCTTTTTTCCCCATCATTATCTCGTCTTCATTTCACGTGTGCATGTTGTTCTCATGCCTCATGCCGCATGTTGCTCTCCCTCCCCCTCAGGCACTGGCAAGACGCTGCTGGCGAAGGCGCTGGCGGGCGAGGCCATGGTGCCCTTCTACCAGGTGGGGGGTGCCGGGGGGGTGCGGGGGGGGAGCGGGAGGGGAGCGTGTGTGTGTGTGTGTGTGTGTGTGTGTGTGTGTGTGTGTGTGTGTGTGTGTGTGTGTGTGTGTGTGTGTGTGTGTGTGTGTGTGTGTGTGTGTGTGTGTGTGTGTGTGTGTGTGTGTGTGTGTGTGTGTGTGTGTGTGTGTGTGTGTGTGTGTGTGTGTGTGTGTGTGTGTGTGTGTGTGTGTGTGTGTGTGTGTGTGTGTGTGTGT
>NC_057020.1:5860790-5926446 GCF_000002595.2 Chlamydomonas reinhardtii
CCCGCGCGATACCATACACACACTCTGTCTTCACGCTTTGTCTTCCTTGTGCTCTTTAACACACACATACAACACACACACACACACACTCACACACACACACGTCCTACGCGTAATGTTATCCTTGTGCTCTTGAACACACACACACACACACACACACACACACACACGCACCTCCAGATCGGCATCGCGCTGGTGGCTGGCGAGCTGCGCGATCGCTACGGGCGAGTGGAGCTGGTGGAGCGGGTGTCCATCCAGCCCAAGGGCCGAGCCTACAGCCGGACCATGTTCCAGAGGGGTGAGGCGGGAGGCGGCGTTTGACACCGTGCTTGGGTGTTTGGGTGCCTCAACTCTCTCCAAGGACCATGCATCCCCGCCTCCCCCGCTTAAGCTAGTCCCTCGTACGACACCCCGCCCTCCCCCTGCACTCGGCTATTGCTTGAGGAGCCACACTGCTCGACCTCTCTCTTCCAAATTGCGCAGTGTCCTGCTACACTTCTGTTCATTAACGTGTCTTACTCCCCCTCTCCCTGCAACCCCCCTCCCCTCTGCTGCAGGCACGGATGAGGAGTATCAGCTGATGACCCGGGGTCGGCTGCTGGACCGCATCCGCCTGGCGCTGGCGGGCGGCTTCGCGGTGCGCACGGCGCTGGGCGAGGAAACCAACTTCACGGCGGCGGGTGAGGGGCGGGGAGGCGGCAGGGGAGGGAGGGGAGGGGAGGGGAGGGGAGGGGAGGGAAAGGGGGTGGTGGCGTATTATTCATCATCGTGCTCTTTTACACACCCCACACGTGCACACCACACATCGCATACACCTGCTGTCTACACTACTTCGCTACACTTTACTGTACCAATCCTTGCAAAAACCCCACTTAACTAATCCTTGCAACCCCCACTTAACTAATCACGAATGTAACCACACACACACACACACACACACACATACACACACACACACACACACACACACACACACACACCCAGACATCAAGCGCGCCACCCGCATGGCCAAGAAGTACGTGTTCTACTACGGCTTTAGCGAGGCGGGCGGCGCCGGCATCACCACCTGGGCCAACCAGCCCTACAGCGGAGACTTCGTCATCGGGCAGCAGCGAGCGCGCAAGGTGGGTGCGGGGGCGAGGGGGAGGCGAGGCGAGGAGGAGGGCAGGGGGACAGGGGAAGAGGGAGGGCAAGTGACGAGGTGGTTTTTACTGAATACCACCGTTCCCCCGTAAGGAAGCAGAGAGGCACGAGAACACACGGGTTGCGGAGGGGGTGGGAGAAACCGCTGCTGGAGCGCAGAGGGTGCCGTGGGTGTGGTCCGCCGTGTGCTGACTCATCCGCCGGAGTCTCACCGCGGCCCCAGCAGGCCAGCATACCCCGTGGCTCCTTCCCTCCCCCCGCCTGCTGCTCCCTGTCTCGCTGCGGCCTCTGTCCCCGATCTCGACTACCGTACTCCGTTACGCATAAACTCCCGCCAAGAACACTCCCCTGTGCTGCTTCTCCAACCATCTTTGCAAGCCCTCCTCCTCTCCCTCCGCCTGCCGGTATCTTGGTCCCAATGCTTCAACCTGGTAACCCCTCCTCCCCCACCTGCTGTGTACCTCGCTACCCTTCCTGCGCCTCGTCTCCGCTGTTCCTGCAGGTGGTATCCACGGACGCCATGGACGCCTTTGCGGACTGGCCCACCGTCAGCGAGGACTTCAGGTTTGATGCGCCCTCGCCCTCTGATGTCACCTGGCACCGGTGAGAGCGAGAGCAGCCGGGGTGAAGGGGGTTTGGCGGGTGGAGGTGGGGTTTGGGGGCTGGAGTTGGTGGGTTTGGACATTGGGAGGGGAGAAGCTGGAGTCTCGGGCGCTGTGGCAGGGCTGCTTGGGTAGCAGCGCTGTGGCTGTGCACCAGTGACCCAGGGGTAATGTTTCGGTCTTTGCAGCGCCGCGCCGTGTTTACCGCCTTCTTTATCATTGGCCATGCCTGCGACCCCCACCCGCAACACCCCCAACACAACTACACCCCCAACACAACTACACTTCTTAGATTATCACGACTGCAACCCCCGCCCCTGCTGCCGGCCCCACCCCGCACGCACACGCGCACACGCAGCTACACGGACGAGGTTCGGCGTGTGCTCAAGGGCTGCAGCGAGGATGTGCTGGGCATACTGGCGGAGCGGCAGGAGGCCATGTGGGCGGGCATCAAGGTGAGCGAGGGAGGGAGGGGGGGAGGGACGGAGGGAGGGAGGAGGCAGGGAGGCAGGGAGGCAGGAGGAGGAGGGGGAGGGAGGGTTAACTCTAAATCAAGAGGGAGGGGGAAGGAGAGGGGTGAGGGAGGGAGAGGGAGGGTTAACTCTGAACCAAGAGGGGGAGGGAAGGAGGAGAGGGGCGAGGGAGAAGAGCAGGAGCAGGAGCAGAAGCGTGGGGGCAGAGCCAGGTGCCGGGGGGCGGGCCCGGGGGTCAGAGTGGGCGGAAGCGGGCAGTCAGGCGGGTGGGTGGGCAGTCCAGGCCAGGGCAGGGCGAGGATGTAGGAGCGGGCATGTAGGAATGCAGGGAATGCACGTAGGCTATCCTCCCAAACCATGTGCCTGGCCACAAGTTCGCTTCCTCCTGAATAAACTCATGCATGTGACCCAGTGACCCACCCACCCCTTACACCCGCCCCCATGTTCCCCAAGGCGGTCTACCGTCTACCACTTGATTAATCATGAATGTAATCCACCCCGCTCACCTTGTTCCCCAACGCACAGGCGCTGTCGGATCGCAAGGAGCTGCTGGGCTCTGAGCTGAGGGACATCTTTGACGCCCACCCCGCCGCGCCCTCCCGCGACCGCGACGCCCGCGCCGAGCTGGCGGCCGCCAAACTGGACATGACCATCTTCACCGAGGGTGCCAACAGCAGGCGAGTTTGCATGTGTAGGGGGAGATGTGTGGGTTGGGGGTGGGCGTTGTATGATAGATACCGGCCCAAAGCAAACCGAACCTAATGCAAAAGAGAGATGGCGGGGTGGGTGTGAGCGTGTGCGTGTGTGTGCGAGCAGGTGTGCTTGTGTGTCCCCGATTGTTGCCGCTCACCGGGGGCGTGCGCCGTCGTGCATGTAAGGGTTGCCATCGTGGCTGCAGCTCGCGTTGGCTCAGTGTCCCCCTCCACTGCCTGACGCGGTGGCTCTCTTGTCCCTCCCTCCCTAACTCCATCCCTCCCTGCCTCTCTCCTCCCTCACTCACTACACAGGTGGCCCTACGGCATCGAATGGCTGGATGATGCCTACCCCAAGCCCTACTGGGTGCAGCAGCAGGAGGCGGAGGCGGCGGCGGCGCAGGCCAAGCAGCCGGCGGCGGCATTGTAGGCGAGCGGCGGCGGCACCTGCTGGGTCCGGTGGTCTGGTGGGCTCCGGCTGGTCTGGTGCGGGGGGGCCTGGTTGGCCAAGTGTATGCCCAATGGGTGCGGCGGCCCCATTGGTGCGGGGGGACCGGCAGAAGGAGAACTGTGTGTGCCTGTGCGTGTGCGTGTGTGTTTCGGAGTGCTGAGCCTAGCGGCGCAGTGAACTACAGGGTTTACGGGTGTGCGGCCATGTCGCGTGATGCTGCCCGGCTGCTGCGTGTGTAATGCGGTTTGCGTTTTACGGCTGGCTGGGGTGCCGCGGCGTGCCTGCCTGGGGTGCAGTGGTTTGGCTGGCAGTGGGATGCTGCGGGATGTCTACCAGTGCGCGAGGATGGCGCAAGCCCTTGCCACGATGGGATTAGGTGAGGGCGCGGGGGCTGCGAGGGCACACTGTGGCAGCACGCAACGAATGCGCGCGGCGTGCATCAGGCGCGTGCTAGCAAGCAGAGCAGCGCCGGTGTTGTGGCAGATGCGCGGTGAGGCGCAATCTGAAGTGCTAAGGTGCGAGTTGGTGTCCGCCACTGTCGCGTCAGACAATTGGACCCAGCCTTGAGTGGCGCTGCGGGGTTGGCGGTGCCATGCTTGTAAGCTTTCGGGTTGAGCAAGCGTGCAACTGGTCATGCGCGTCGTGGTCACATCCGATGGAGCTCATTTGGGCGTGACTTTGCAGTGTACGAGCTCAGTCGCTCTGGTGGGCGGCTTCTCTACAGAGCCCTGCGCTTCCCCCATCAGCTCGGCGATGGCTGCCGCTGTCCGTCGGAGCGCCACACGCCCACACCCCGGTGGGACAGGCGCTGTCCTCCGTCCGGTCCGTCCAACGGTGTAGCGCGTGGGTGTAGCGCAGCTGACCAGTAACTGCAGTAAGCTTCAAACTCATTACTCTGTTCTTGTGCCTTGTCAGGTCCCAAGCCGCTGCGGCGCTGTATTCCGAGATCCAAGCACCGTTTCCACAGGGTTTCATTCTTTTGGCACTAGGCCAGTGGGCGCCTGGTTTCACAGGAGCACCCGTATCTTGTGCACAGGCGGTTACACATCACATCAGGACTGGAGCTGGGTTCTGGGAATCAGCTGCACCCTACGGGACTTCACCAACTTGCCTTACCACTGTCCCATCACACACTCATCACAGGAATGCGTATCAGCAAACTTCCAGCCAGCCAGCAACTTGTCGGTACAGTAACGCCGGCGTTCGACCAGCCATGCACTTCTGCTCTGCCACTGCAAACTGTTTGCCGTCTGCTTACGGGTCTGGGCATCAGCTGCACCCTACGGGACCTCGCCAACCTGCCTTGAACCCTGTCCCATCACACACTCATCACAGCAGGACTGGGGCTGTCCTGTGTGAGGACTGTTGGTGGGCCTTATCAGTTAGGCATTTGGCGCGCCGTGTGTGCACGTGTTACTACTTAGCTGGCGTTGGTGCCTCAACTCCACGACTTCACGCCCCGCCCCCCCTGTACCTCGTGTATGGCCACCCCTGGGCCCTACGGCCGCTCACCTGCCCTGACAGATGCCTACCGTGCTGGGCAACGCACCAAATGCACGGCACACAAAGCCAAAGCCCATCGCGCCGCGCCGTAGCATGTTGCATTCACTGCTCCATACACACGTGCGTTGGGAAAAGACACCAGGAATACCGCTGCACAAACCACAAGTCGTATGCACGTTTGTTCCGCATTCATTAACCACATCCACGCTTCAACCTTTTCACATAGCCGCTCCTGGTACGCTTGACGAGGCTGCACGCCTGCCAGTCCCCACCGCCCGCCTCCGCCTGCTGCCCGCGGGCAGGCCCCCGCCCCCGCCACTACCACCACCACCACCACCACCACCACCACCACCACCACCACCACCACCACCACCACCACCACCACCACCACCACCACCACCACCACCACCACCACCACCACCACCACCACCACCACCACCACCACCACCACCACCACCACCATCCTCCACATGTGCTGCTGTAGAGCCCTCCTCCCCAGCCACCACCGCCGCCTGCCCCTCAGAGACCGCGGCCGCCACCACCACCGCTCCCGGGTCACTGCCGCCACCGCCGCCGCCACCTGCTGCCGGAGCCGCCGCTGCTTTCCGTTCAGTCCGCTTCCCACCCGCGGCCCGCCTGGGTGGCGCTGCCGCCTGCATCTGCTCCGGCGGCGGGGCCTCAACCGAAGGAGGAGCAGGCAAGCCTGCCTGGACGCTGCGGCTTTAGCTTTGGCGGCTGCTGCTGCGCGTCGGGGGCGCTGACACGCGCGGCTGCTGCGGTGGTGGAGGCTGCGGCGCCAGAGGAGCTCCGTCTCCACCGCCCTCGCCAGCACCGCCACTGCTGGGAAGCCGCTGTGCCTCCTCCGCTTGTTGCTGCCAGGCTGGGGCCACCGACTTAGCCCCGGCCGCCGCAGCGGTCGCTGTAGCTGCTGCTGCTGCATCCGAGGCCCCTCCGGCCCCACCGCTGGTGCCGACCGCCTCCTGCTTTGGCGCCGTCCTGCGGACAACCAGAACACGCCTCTTCTGGCTGCTGCTAGCGGTGGTGCTGGTGGTGGCGGTGGTGATGCTGCTGCTGCCGGCAGTATCCGGCTGCGGCGGAATCGTCCGCTGCTGCTTGCGGCGAGGGGTGGCGGCGCTGCCTTCCCCTGCTGCTGCTCCTGACGAAGCGCCCGATAGCAGATCCTGCAGCTGCTGCAGCATGTAGGCCTCCTGAGCGGAAGGCGTCTTCCGCCTGTCCCACTCCCAGTACGGCACACACAGCAGGCCGCCCCGCCCAAACGCCCGCCGCAGCTGTCGGTTGCGTAGGGCCGTAGAACCAATTACCGCGTACGGGTCGTCCTTGCGGGTGGTGAGGAAGTGGTCTGGACCGTCCACCTCAATGGCCACTCTCCGCCCATCGCTCCAGTCCGCCACAATGTCCACACGCCCCAGCACGCCCTCCACAACCGGCTCCGTCTGCAAGGACACAATGGGCAGGAGATCCTTCTGCAGCAGTCGCTGAAGCGCCTTTGCCACCTGCTTCTGCGTACTGCTGGTGTTCGACCCCGTCGCCCGTTCGGCCGCTACCGCCGCCTCCATCGCGGCATTCAGGTCGGGGCTGCGGGCAAGCGCCTCCGCCATCTCGCCGCCCAACTCATGTTGCGCCTGCCATAACTGCCTGAGATGTTCCGCGCTCATGTCCACGAACTGCTCACGGCGCCGCACGGCCTCACGGGCAAGCGCTGGGGCAAGCGCAGCTGCAGCCGGGCTAGCAGGGACACCGCCGCCTGCCAGCACCGCCAGCGCCCACACGCTATTGCAAAGGTTCTGTGCAACAAGCGACTCCGGGCCTAGCCGCAGCAGCTCGCCCAGCCGGCCGCACACCGCCGCCTCCAAGCCGGCGTGCCGCAGCTGCAGCACCGCCAGCGCCCAGAGCGTGTTTGCACATTCCTGTGCATTGCCTCGCTGCATCGCCACCACGGCGCCTGCGTCAAGCAGCGCGGGCGGCGGCTGGTGGCGCACCAATGCCAGCGCGTACAGCAGGTTGGCCCACTCCTGCGGCTTGGCGCCGGCCATGACCCTGGGCCGCTCAGCTGCTGCCACTGCGGCCGCGTACCAGTGGCTCTGCTCCGTGGCTTGCGGCGTTGCGCCAGCCCCATACCCCATCTTGGCCAGCGCCCACGCCGAGTTGCTGAGCGCTTGCGGGTTGAAGCCGGCAAAGCCCCGTTGTACACCCTCCGCTGCTACCGCAGCCGCCAGCCGCTCAGACTGCTGGCCTCCCAGCTGCAGACCCTCCAGCGCCAGCAGGATGTTTGACAGGCCCTGCGGCTTGAACGCTTCAGCTTCCTTCGGTGTCCGAAGCCGACGCACGCACTCGGCTGCTACTGCAGCCGCCAGCGGCTCGGACTGCTGGCCTCCCAGCTGCAGACCCTCCAGCGCCAGCAGGATGTTTGACAGGCCCTGCGGCTTGAATGCCTCAGCTTCCTTCAATGTCCGAAGCCGACGCACGCACTCGGCTGCTACTGCAGCCGCCAGCGGCTCGGACTGCTGGCCTCCCAGCTTCAGCCCCTGCAAAATACTTCCTTAAGTGTCCGGAGCTGCCGCAGCGCCGCACCACACAGCGTCTCAAGAACTGCCCGAAACTCCGGTCCGGTGCTGCCAAGGGCGTCAAGCGCCCACAGGCTGTTGGCCAGGTCTTGCGCACTCATGTCCGGGGCAAGGGCTGCGGCCGCCTCCGATAGCAGCAGCAGCAATGCTGAGTCTCGGTACCCCAGCTTGGCGCACGCCCGCAGGCTGTTGGAAAGCTCCTGCGGCTTAAAGCCGTGCCCCTCCGCCGCACGCAGCCGCGAGGCCACAGCGCCCGCCAGTGCGTTCAGGTACGGCGATGAGGTGGGGTCCCAGCCCGAGCCCCGCTGCTGGTGGTCCTCCCGCAGCTTGCCCAGGGCATACAGCGCGTTCGACAGCTCTTGTGGCTTCGCCGCCTCCAGCAGCACTGGATCCAACAGCCGCTGCAGCAGCGCCGGCGCCAGCTGTGACGCCACACGCCCGTCGCTGGCAGCTCCAGCCTTCGCCAGCGCCCACAGCGGAATGCTGCAGCCGGCCGGCTGGCGGATGCGCGGCACGAGCGGAAGGAGAGCAGGCGCAAGGGCCGCCATGATGCCGGCACGGGCCGCGGCTGTGGCGGCCGGCCCGCCGGCGCGTGCTGACTCCAGCTGCAGGGGAGGGCAATCATTGGCATATAAAGTAGTACCGCGCCATTGCAAGGACCGAACCGCGGGACAGGAGCGCGCATGCCTAAACCAAACATTGAGTCCCATCGAGCCGGGAGCTTGGTAGGGTACGGTGCGCGGCAAATAACGACTCCCACGCCATCAACCCTTGCATCAGCACGCAACACGTCCCTGTCCTGCGTGATCTGTGCTACGTGCTAAGGATGTGCGTGTGTTGTTGGTGTTGCCAGTGCTCGCACTGCGATCAGGAAGGCCCGCACGTGCTTACCGACAAGCCCGGCCACTGGCCCTGACCCTCCTCCTGTTATTGCCCGCTAGATAGAGCGCCTAGCCTGCCTCTCACCTTGCCACACAGGTTGAAGGCAGCTGACATGGTGCTCACGTCAGCCGCCGATCAATGACTGCTTGCAGGTCCTCCAGAGTCCGACACACGGTCATGTCATCTGCGGGGTCACGCGCCCTGCCGCCGCCGCCGCCGCCGCCGCCGCCGCCGCCGCCGCCACTCCTGCCACCGCCCGTCCTGCCGCCGGCCCAACGGCCTCAGCCTGCCCTGCCCCTGCCCGCCCTGTCCTCGCCATGTCCGCCTCTGCCCATATCGTTGTTATTGCTGCTGTCACTGCCCCTGCCACTGCTGCTGTCACTGCTGCTGCCACTGCCGTACCTCCCCGCAGCCGCCAGCACCGGCTGCAGGAGACAGCTGCGCGCCCCGGCTGCTGCAGGTGCGGCAGTGGCGTGCGCTGGTGCGGCTTGACGGGCCCAGGCGGCTATCCGCATTCATTTGGCTCAAAGAACTGCGTTTCGCGCTGTAAACCGCGCTTCGGAACCATATGAAACCGCGTGCCTCCTCTTTGTAAATATGTCCATGACGCATCTGCTACTCAAGAATACTGGCAAGGCAAGGCGCAATAGTTCCGGCGCGATCCTACGCCCATGCTTACAGCGAAATCAGTAAACTCGGTCGGCACCTGCAAGGGCCGGTCCCCCCTGTTCGGCTCCCCCGTTCCCACCCATTCCCACCGATCCCCACCGATTCCCACCGTCCCCACCAGTCCCACTGACGACCACCGTTTCCAACGCCCCTCAGACAGCCGTAAAACCCAGTAGACGTTCGTTACATCCGTGGAATCCGGAACCGACAGTCCGTGCAGGTCCGTTCGAACCTGCGGGCACCCTTGCGCAACGTTAGCCACCTGCGCAATCATGCCCACCCAGTCCCACCCCGCCTCTGTAAACTGAACGTGTGTGGGGGGTTCAGAATCGCCGAACTCAAACCAACCCCCCCATACACGTTCTTCGGCGCCCGACGGGGCCTGACGGGTCCCGGCCCTCTTCCCACCCTCCTCCTCTCGATCGCTCGCTCACCAGCTCTACCCAGCTCAACAAGGGTCTCCCTCTTCCTGCCCTGGTCTGCTCACTCACTTCCGCTCTCTCACGCATAAGCCCGAATCTTAATCCTTGCCGGGCTGAGCCGCGTGTCAGTCTAAAAGCGATGCTACAATGCCGGCGGCTCGTCATCGTCATCTGCCGCCGCCACCACTGCCGCCTTGCGCACCTCCTGCATCACGAAGTCCGCCTCCCCTGGCTTTTTCACAATGTTGTAGATTGACGTGCCGCTGCCACCGCCCCCCGCCGCCCCCGCGCCGCCGCCTCTCCCGGCTGCGCCTGCAGCCCCTGCCGCCGCTGCTGCCGCCGCCACCGCCGCGACGGCCGAGACGGAGGCGGTTCCCGAGGTGCCGGGCACCTTGGGTCGCAGCTTGGACACGTCGGTGATGGGCTCTCCGGGGTTCTCCTTTGGCATGGTCAACATCAGCTGGCCTGTAGAACGGGGGGTTGCAAGGATTGGTACAGAGGAGAATAGTGAAGTAGACAAAGGGAAGCACCTGCGGAGCGGGATGGGAATGCCAAACTGCGAGTGTTGCGGCGCACGGGCGGTGCGATGACAGCACTCACACAGCAGTGCGGCGATATGGCTGTGCTGGCCCTGCTGGCAGAGACGCCCCACTCGCCGCCATGCCCGTTCCGCTTCCCCCACCCAGAGAAATTATAAGGGCCAACCATTGCCAACCCAAACACCAAACAAGTTGCCGCCAAACCCTCCACCCCACCGGTGCAACCCGTCTCGCGCCCTGGCCCCTCGCCCAGCCCCAGCTTGCCTCACCCGTGGTCATGTTGCGCTGCGCGGTGGCGGCGTCGGGCCGCACCTCGCAGGGCAGCAGCAGCTGAAGCAGCTTGCCCTTGACCAGCACCCGCACGTACGTGGGCTGCAGGTCCGTCTGCGGGGGGGGGGGCGGGGGGGGGGTTACATTCATGATTACTTGAGAAGTGAAGGCGTAGCCAGGTTGGTGGCAGAGAGGCAGCGACGCGCGGGATAGGGTTAGCCGTTTGTTTGGAGCGGCGGGAATGAGTCGACTGCAAGCCCAATAACCGAGACGCAGGGGGTCCAGGACCCTGCCTTAACCGATGGCTGCACGCACGCACCCAACTACTGTGGCACCCCTCCCTCCACTCCGCCCTTCCCACGCCGCCCTTCTCACTCCGCTCCCCGTGCGCGCTTACCCCTCGCACCCTCACCCTCTCGCGCACCCGTGCTCACGCCTTCTCACCCGCACCTCCCGCCCTCCTCCCGCCTGCCGCCCTCCCGCCCACCTCCCTCCGTCACCTCCCGCCCACCTGTATGAGGCTGGTGTCCAGGAACCTGCCCACGCCCACCTCCAGCACCAGCGCCCGCCCGTCAGGCGACTCCTCCAGAGAGAATTCCCACCTGGGGGTGAAGAAGTGGTGGTGGTGGTGGTGGTGGTGGGGTAAAGACAGGATTGGGATTGGGAGTTGGGGGTTAGGATTGGGGGTTGGGGTGAGGGGTGATGGCGGGGTTTGGGACGGCGGTGGCGATGGGGTCTTGGGCGTGTTGAGGCGGTAAGTACAGCGCGAAGTCAGGTGGCCAGGAGGGGCACGGGAGGCTGTACGGCCGACGACCTGTTCTAGCTGCGAGCGGCCACCGAGACCCATCCGGGGCGGGGCGCGTGCCGAACCGCTGCCGACACGGCGCCAACACCCAGGCCTTGCACCGTACACCCCTCCGCAACTATGACCAGCGTGTGTCTGTTGCGGTGGCAGCTGGCAGCCCCGCCCTCATCCGCCGCCTCACCTGCCCTCGTTCTTCTGGTACACCCGCTCGCCGTCCTCCAGCGGCGGCAGCTCGTCCCGGCGCTGCGGCCGGCCGGGCGTGGGCTCCACCACCGCCTTGTTCTCCGAGGCGGCTTTCTTCTTCTCGTCGGCTTCCCGGTTCGCCTTTTCCTGGAGTGGGCGGAGCAAATTGTGAGGCCGGTGATGCGTGGAGGGTGAGAGGGCCAGGGGGATGGAGCCGCGGCTGGAGCGTTGCGTGGGAGACTCAGGCCTCGAATCCTAGCGGCACGTGGTAGACTCAGGCCTCGTGCCCTAGCTGTGCCGCGCTGCGCTGCCCAGTGCTGTGCCGGCCCGGGACGCAGCAATGCTCGCACATGCACCATACCTTTACCCCGCACCTGCCCGGATTGACGTGGCTGCCCACGCAACCCAGCCCGCCATTCGAGGAACGCCGCATCTCCTAGCACGTGCGCCATGCACGCACAGAACAGGGGCTAGAATATGCCATGTCCCCACATGCCATTCTGTTGTCCCACTGCACGCCGTCAACCACCCCAGCCCGCGCAGTCCCCACGCACCTGCTCCCTGTGCTCCAGGATGCGCGTGGCTGGGCACCACGGCCGCCGCAGCTCGCCCGCCTCATCCACGTAGCCCGTCTCCGGCACCTGGGTGCAGGGACAGGGCGGGAACCAGAAGAACGTTGACTGCAGCAACACGTCATATGCACCGTGACTGGGGGAGGCAGCAACACGGCACACGCAGCGGCAGCGGCAGCGAGGTCCAATGAAACCGCCACAACCACCTCCAAGCCCCGCGTTTCCTGCCCCTCATCCACACACCCACGGCTGCTGCTCACCTCGCCCGCCGCGATGCCGTCCTCGTCGTACAACGAGTCGTCCTCCACCTGCCCGCATGTGTGTGTGTATGTGTGTGTGTGTGTGAAAATAAACTACAGCCCATTTTGTGAATGTATGTGTGCACAGCATGCACAGACAACGACGAGCACAAGGGAAGGAAACACGCGAGGCAGTATGCGAGCTGTGTGTACCAGCTGCGTGCGCGAGCTGTGTGTGCGGTACGGTGTCCATGCAGATGCCGGTGCTGAGTATGTAGGTGCGACCAGACCTCGCGGGCCGCGGGCCAGGCGTGTGCGCTCCAGGCGCCGACCCGCCCCACAGCTCCCTCCACCCCCACAACCCACACATGCGCGCACCTGCCCCGCCGCCGCCACGTCCACCCCCTCCGCCGCCAGCTCCGCCGCCAGGGACGCCTCCAGCTCGGGCAGCGCCTGCGCCGCCGCGATGCGCTCACTGGGCTTTATGGCCTGGCCGTCCTGTGTGTGTGTGTGTGGCGAGCAGACGCGGGTTCGGCAGGGCGAGCAGGAGAGGGCGTGAAGAGGGGTGGAGAGGGCGTGAGGAGGGGTTGTAAATACCAGCCCAAACTAAACCAAACCAAACCAAACTGAGCCAAGGTGTATGGGCATTCGCGTTGTGGCTGCTCTGTGTACTTGTGGCGAGCACGGACCGGCACCTTTAAACACAACCCGTTGCGCAGCAGCTTGGGCCGCTGCGCCCACTGCCCTGAAAAGCCCTCGGAAGCCCTCTCAGCATGACATCGCCAGCCTGTGTGCCTGTATACACACGGGCCCCGCCCCCACCAGCTTGGCCAGGTGCGGTAGCTTGGCCACCACGAACTGCCGATAGCCGGGCCAGTCGGCGCAGGGGTTGCCCAGCAGGTACAGCTCCTGACCGCAGCAATGAGGAGGGGGAGGCGGCTTGTGAGGAGTGTGAGGGCTGCGCGGGCGGGTAGGTTGCAGACGGGCCGGCAGAGTGCAGGCGGTGCGGAGGAGGATGGAGCGGACTGAGGCGAGAGATAGATAGACGCTCTGGAGCCCCGGACCTAGACCGGCCACTAGGGCGGCGCTGCTAGGGCCTAGTCCTCTCCCCCCTCGTGCCTTCCCCTTCCCCTTTCCCTTTCCCTTTCCCTTTCCCTTTCCCTCCCCCCCCCCCCAACGCCCGAACGTGGCAGCACGCCCAGCCCCACCTCCAGATGGATGTTGTGCCGCAAGCTCTCCACCGTGAGCAGCCCCGCCTTGCTGACAAAGTTGATTGTGAGGTCCAGCTTTTTAAGGCTCTCGCAGCGCTGCAGGTTCTGGATCTTTGTCACGTTGTTCACCGCCAGGTTCAGGTACTCCAGCTCCTGGTAGCAGTAGCGGGGGTTGCGAGGCCGTCAGGAGGCATGAATGCACACCGCACATAGCTATTAAAGGTCATCCACCGGGAGTTATGGCGACAGTGCAACGCGCGGGCAGAGACTTCACGGGCAGGAAGGGTGTCGGGGCCGCGGGCCTGCGCACGAACCCACCTTGAGCTTGTGCAAGTTCTGTATTTTCCCTATAAGGTTGTTCTGCAGATACAAAATCTTCAGCTTCGGACATAGTTGCCCCAACGCCTCAATCTTTTCAATGTTCTGCTGGTGCAGCGCGACCTCCTCGAGTGTCGAGACCATGCCCTCGTTGTGCTCCGCCCTCTGCGGTCGCGGGGGCCCAACACGTCAACACCTGCAGCGTATAGAAGCATCCTGAAGGCAGCAGCTCACCGAGCGGATGAGGCGCTCCGTTATTCGGCCCATCCTTCCTCACTCGCGGCTCGCTGAGACCGCTCAGATAAGATTGGATAAACTAAGGAAGTAATTAGATCGTGGCAGTGCTCAATGTAATATAGAGAAGGGCGTGGGGCCTGTCAAGAAAGGCTTTGAGCTCGTGGCTGCGTTGTTTGTTCCTTATAAGTGCTGGATCATGTGTTTTCACTTCAATTATTGTATTCGCCAGGAAAGTGTTGACTTTGGAGCTTGTTGCGGTGGAGTCAAAGGCAGAGCGGCAACCGGGGCGACTTCGGCGGGGATAGGTTGAACGCAATGGGTTACAACAGCTGGAATAAGACATTGTCTGCAGAATTCATGCAAATGAGGTGGCGTCCTGGGACCCCTATGTGCTGAGTGTGCGGAGGGTTAACTTTCAATTTCATGTTGATTTCACGCGTGCCTGAGGGGGAAATGCTTCGTTGTGGAACCATTCGCACCATACATCATGATTGGGGCATCGTGGGGCAGCCTTGTCGTCGAAACCCCCGACTTGCCGACCTCGCTCGACCCGTGACCTACCCGTGACAAAGATGGGACCGTTGGCCCATTTAAGGCGGAGGGCGCGCACTCACCCACTACTCGCTGCACTCGTGCCACTCATTGCGGCTGAGCGTTGATTGATTGCAGACCGATACAGCCGCGGTGCCAGGAGCGGCTATCCGAGGTAGGCCATCGCATCTGGCACGCTGCAGTCGACTGCTGCAGGCATCTTGCTCCAGGTGCATTGTCGCACTCGGTTTTAAGGCAAGACGATGCATTGACAGGCGTTTGGGGTAGGATGGTGTGCTACGGGTCTTCTCAAACGCCAGTCCGAAGTCGCATTGTACTGCATCGCTGCTCGCAGGTCTACCACTGCCTGCTTCAGGGGGTTCCATCCCAGCCGAGCATGGGTAACGCCCCTAGCTCAGAAGGAAGTGCCGGCGGCCGCGCCGCTGAGGAGCGAGGCCGAGACTCTCCGCCGCTGCTGGTGACTCTCGCACTCGCAGCCCCTCCTCCCTATCCACCGGCCCCGGTGCCGCCGCCGCCGCACACGCTCCAGGTGAACGTGCCAGCGGCGGCCTCCTCCAGTGGCGCCGACCTGCTGGCCACACCTGCTCCAAAGGCGCAAAGCAGCAGCATCATGAGCACTCCACCAGCAGCGCCGGCAGACGCTGCAGCAGCGCCGCCCACGCCTCGTGCGTCCCACGATGGCGGCGCCAGCGGCAGCGGCAGCGGCAGCCACCGTCGGCCCGACCAAGACGAGGCGCCGCGGCGGCAGGTAGCCAGACCACCGACAAACACTCCTGCCTATCCACCACTGCCACCATCGCCATCAAACCGCATCCTTCAGACCGCCGCCGCGTCCTCCTCTACCTCCTCAATGGCAGCGCGCACAGCGGTTGCGGCTGTGCCTCCGCCGGCGACGCAGCTGCCGAGGCCTTCCTCCAGGATGCTGCTGCGGCCCGCTAGCAGCGGCCTGGCATCCTGTGCCAGCACTGCCTCCCTCTCCTCCGTCGCCACCTCCACCACGGCCGTCGCCACCTCGGCCACCGGCGCCACAGGCCTCGCGGCGCTGAACCGGGCGTCCTCGGCGGCGGCCTCTGCCACCTCCCTCAGCCGCAACACATCGGGTGCGTCCCTGGTCAGCGGTGCCGGCGGCCTGCCGATGGCCCAGCGACTGCCGCCGCCGCCGCAACAGCAGCAGCCAAAGCCGCGGCCAAACAGGCAACAGCAAACGGCGGGCGCTCGTGACGCGGCTGCAGGTGCGGCGGTGACCGTGGACCTAATCATCCCGCTCGATCCGCCCGTGGCGGGCATCTCAGCCCTGCACGTGGTCGCGGTTCAGGCGCAGCAGCTAGCGCCGAAGCACGTGAGCTGGCTGGCTGCGGGGTGGGCGTGTGTGCCCAAGGACGCAGCCGTGGAGGCACTTGCGGAGGCGCTGAACCTGGGAGACGGAGCAGCAGCAGCAACGACAGGAGGCGCGGCCGCCAGCAGCAGCGGTACGGCTGGGAAGGGCGGCAAGACCTTTGGAAAAGGCAAGGCTGCTGCCGCTGCTGCCAACCGCAGGGCGGTTGCGGCGGCGGCAGCACCCAAGCTGTGGCCGCTTCCCAAGGTTCTGGGGTTTGACACGGAGTTCGTGCGTGACCAGCTGGCGGTGGTGCAGCTGTGCGCGGGGCCGCACGTGCTGCTGGTGCAGGTGCCCAGCTGCCGCCAGCCTGCATCGGAGCAGCAACAGCAGCAGACCAAGGAGAAGGCGCAGGGTGGAAAGGAGCAGCCGCCGTGGCGGGCGCCCTTCACGCTGCTCCCGGAGTTGAAGGCCCTGCTGTGCAACCCCTGCATCCCCAAGGCCGCGGCGGAGGCGTGGCAGGACGCGCTGATGGTGTACATGGGCTTTGGTGAGTATGTACCGGTACGGCTGATGAGCGAGCACGCAATCAGTGTGGGGGAGCGAGTAGCTGTGCGCATGGACAAGTGCCTGCTGCTGTTTAGCTCACTGTACCGAAACCCGCATGTTGCCGCCGCGCCCTTCTTCACACACACGCACATGCATCCAGCAACAGGCCCGCTGCTGAAACATACGTCCCGTGTTTGAACTATGTATCCATGCACACACAGGCGTCAAGCTGCGCGGCGGCCTGGACCTTACGGTGGCAGTGCCGCCAGATCACGTGGACTTGAAGCGCGGCCGCGATAAGCTGGGGCTGTTCGACATCTTCCGCACCTTCTTCGCGGCTGCTGATCACGTGCAGAAGGACAAGACCATCAACCACACCAAGTGGCTGTCATCGCGCCTGGATGACAAGCAGGTTGGCGGGTCTTGGGAAGGCACATGCCTTGCGGGCAAATAGAATCCGTGGCGGTGTCATACCGCCGGTATCTGCATGGCAACGGCGCTTTCCTGCGCTGCCTTGTCAGTGTTTTTTGGCATGTCAGATACCGTAACGTGCAAATGATGATATGAAGTTCGTGCGTGCGCGGTCCCGCCGACTATGTGTCCAGCTGCTATCCGTATAATTTACCCCCTGCTGCGGTTTTTTTCCTTTCGCAGAAGCGTTACGCGGCGCTGGATGCGTTCGTGTCGTACGCCGCGGGCGTGTGCGTGCTGCTGCGGCCCGGCAAGGCGCCGCCGCTGCCCGTGGACCTGGCGGCGGCGCCCGAGTGGGAGGTGCGGCTGGCGGCGCAGTGGGTGGCGGTGCAGCAGTACCTGGAGGCCCAGTCGCCGGACCGCACCAAACACGACTTCTACCGTGCGTGGTTCAGCACGACCAAGGTAAGCTGCACGTGATAGATGACGGCAACCACATGCGGCTCGCTGGTTGGATAGCGCTGACCCCCACACTACGTACCTACACACCATGCGGTCATCAACATCCCGATGTGCCTGTGTGTGTTTGCGTGCCTTTGCAGAAGGGGGGCGTGGTGATGGAGGTGCGCATGTCGCGCTACAACACGCGGCTGCGGCTGCGGTGCTGGGCGGAGGCGACGCTGCCCAACGGGCGCCGCGTCAACGGCCGCTGCAACATGGCGCGCGGCAGGAGCGCCCACGTGGTCAAGCTGCGGTGGTCAGGTAATAATCAAGAATGACACTCACTCGCATGTAGATTTATGACCCGGATGGATAAACGAGCTGTACCTACGTGCACCTGCGTGACGCCGGGAACGGATAGCGTCGATGTGCAACGCAGAGTCAAGCAATAGCTGGGACCTCCAGACAATGCTTCTAACACCTGAATGTGCGCGTTATGTGGGCACGCATGCAGACACCAAGCAAAATGTTGCCAGCCTCTCCGAGCTGCCGGACACGGTCACAAGGATTGAGATGACGGACAGCTCGGACACACCCGAGGAGGCAGGCATCAAGGCGCTGCTGCCCAAGGTGGGTGTGAAGTGTCTTGCTGCGGGTCGTTGGTATAATGGCGGCCACAGCGTTAGCAAGCCTCATCTATGGCTGGTTTCAATGGTTGTAGCCGTAACTGCATCATTCCACAACTAACCCGGCAGGTGTTGTGCGGCGCGGAACGGATGCGCGGCCGGCCCCTGCTTGAGGGCGTGTTTGGCGGCGGCGACTTCTCCTTCCCGGCGGCCGGCCCCGGCGGCGCCAACGATGGTGCAGCCGCTGCGGCCGCCTCAGCAAGCCCTGCGGCGACAGGCGCAGCGGGAGGCGGCGGCAAGAAGGCCAAGGGCAAGGGCAAAGCGCAGGAGGACAGCACCAGTGGCGGCGCTGCTGTCGGCAGCGCGACTGCCGCCGCCAAGGCGGCGTCGCACGCGGTGGCGGCTGTCCGGTGGCTGGCGAACATGGCCGGTGTGAACGCGTCGCAGGCGCGTGCCCTGTCGGAGATCCTGCGCGGCGCCTGCCGGACTGGGCAGCATGGCAGTGCCACAGACGGCTCGGCGGTACAGCTGGTGCAGGGGCCGCCGGGAACCGGTGGGTCGTCAAGCCCGTACTTACCATGCCAGCCGCTTAGCGCGCCGCCGGGGTGCTTAGTTTATGGCTTGCGTCAACACACTTCGTGTGCCCGTGCCGAAACCCAAATGTGCCCCAGGCAAGACCACGGTCATCTCACACGCGGTCCGGATCTGGCTGGAGGAGGCGGCGCCGCGCCTGCCCCTGCTGCACAAGCACGGCGGTGCCGGCAGCGGCGCGCGGCTCCTGCCGGCGGTGGCGTGTGTGGCTCGCAGCAATGTGGCCGCCAAGAACATCGCCCTGTCCCTGATCAAGCGCGGACTGGGGCCCAAGGACTTCCGGTGCGCCTGCTGATGATGAGATGGCACAGCCGTTTGGATTCGGGGGGCCTCGCTGCTTGTATGCATGCATGCCGGTATGAGACCATTTACGGTATACCGTAGGTGTGTCAGGCTACGCGTTTCTAAGTTCAGGCACGCGCACCCCTCACTGCCTACCTGCTGCAGGCTGATCGTGTCCCAGGAGTTCCACTTTGAGTGGCACGAGGTGTGTCAGCGCGCGCGCCCACAGCTTGTTACAATGCCGGCCGTGTACCTTATTATACGCCAGCGGTGCCAAATGTTTACCACCTACTGTTACGCCACCCGCCCGGGTGCCTTTCTTGTCGTCGTCCGGCTCACAGGAGCAGTACCGCGGGGAGTTGGAGGCGGTGCTGCTGCTGAGCAGCGAGCTCAAGGGTGCAGACATGCAGCGGGCGCTGCTAGAAGTGAAGGTGAGCGTATGGGTAGCGTGTAATGCGTGTGCACTGCAGTGTGCAGCATGCAGAACCATGAAAACAAGATACACAAATAACCCTTGCCACGCGCAACCCTTGGGGCAGCACAACACTCAACACGAAGGGCGTTGGTGCGAGCAAGTAACCCGGTGCCGATCGACTGATGATCGACTGATGATCCCCACCATGCATGTACACAGGTGTATGTGACAACCGTGTCCATGCTGGCCAACCCCTCCTTCAAGGGCACGGCGCTGCACGGCAAGGCACTGAGCTGGCTGGTGGTGGACGAGGCCAGTCAGATATGCGGCTCCGACCTGCAGCTGCCGCTGTACCAGTACGGCCACCATCTCACGTGAGTCGATCGCACCCGGTCACCCTACCTTTGCTTGGTCTGCCGCCGCCCCAGGTCCGCCGTTACAGGTTCTCTGCTGAACCCATGATCATATAGCGCTACGGTAATGCTAGGATAACATGTTCTGGGCCCCGCCAACCTCAGGTGCCTGTCGCTGTTCGGGGACGACATGCAGCTGCCGCCCTTCGGCAGCGAGTGGGGCGGCGCCCAGATTCGCTCCATCTTCGACCAGCTCAGCAGCGGCGGCGGCGGCGGCGGCGGCGCGGCGCAGCAGCGCCTGCGGGAGCAGCCGGCGGGCGCGTTCCATGTAGGGCCGCCGCTTTGCCCGCCGGCCGCGGGCGGCGCCCGCGACGTCGCGGCCACCGGCGCTGCTGCCACGTCACCTGTGGTACGGCTGATGCTGGACGTGTCGTACCGCCTGCCACGTGACCTGTGCGCCTTCATCAGTCGGGAGATGTACGGCGGACGGCTCCAGTCGGGCCGCCGGTGAGTGAGCAGGGGCAGATAGAGCGGCACTTGTTAGGCCATGTTTGAATGTCGCGAGCTGCACTCGAAAAGGCACGGCTTGCTCCTGGGCCGGAAGTTCAAACCCAGATGAACCAACCAACCTTGCTTTCCGCAGGACGGGCAGCGGAGGCGCTGCCGGCGACGCCTTCCCGGCGCACGTGCTGTGGCTCAACGTGGAGGGGGAGGAGGACCGCAGCGGAGGGAGCAGCTGCAGCAACCCGGTGGAGGCGAGGCGCGCGGTGCGGCTGGTGCAGGAGCGCTACCTCAGCACCAGTTGGACGGTGAGGACACGCGTGCGTGCGTGCATGCATCATGAATGCGCGCGCATTTGGAGGCTGTGGTGCCCACACCAAATGGTGATGGACACGCGAGGGTGATGAGCATGCTGTGACAGTTAGCCCCGCCCTAGGTGTCATGCCTGAGCCTACCTGATGTGTCACTGGCTCATCAACTGCGTCAGCGGGTCCCTCTTGTCACAAGTGCAATCAAATTGTGCACCCGCCTGTATGCCTCCTGCCGAAGATCCTGACGGGCTACGACCTTCAGCGGTCGGTGCTTGAGCGCGAGGTGCTGCGGTGCGGGCTCGGCCGCCACCCACAGCACAACCAGCCGACACAGCCGGCCGGCACAGCAGCGGGCGGCGGCGGCGGCAGCGGCGGCGGCGGCGGCGGCGGCGGCGACAAGGGCCCCCAAGGCAGCGACCGCGTGTACAACATCGAGTAGGTCTGCGCGCGTCGGCTGCGGCAGTGAATGCGCGCGTGCCTTGCCTGTGCACTTGGGTTATACCGGGTGCTAATGGAATGCTGGTTCCAGCTGCCCCCCGCCTTGGCCTTTCTCCTGACCTCGTCCTCCATCTGCTGCCTGGCCGTGCCGCACGTGCCCCTACCTGTTGCTGTGTTGCAGCACGTTCCAGGGCCGCGAGGACGAGGTGGTGGTGGTCAGCCTCACGCGCGTCAAGGCGCTGGGCTTCATGGACGACGACCGCCGCGTCAACGTCATGCTCACGCGGTGCGGGCGGGCCTGTGTGTGCGTGCGTGTGAATGTGTATGTTGAGCGCGAAGACAGTGTAAGACAATGTGTGTGTGTATGTGTGTGTGTGTGTGTGTGTGTGTGTGTGTGTGTGTGTGTGTGTGTGTGCGGTGCTATCTCTAGTGGGCGACGACTGCACATGACAACAAGCGTGCTGACAACAAGCGTACTGACGTCCCTCCTTGCTGCTGGTCGGCTCCCCCTGGTGCCCTGCCGCCCCGCAGTTGCACGCAGCAGCTGGCGGTGGTGGGCAGTTTGCGGCTGGCGCTGCAGCACCCGCACACGCTCATCGGCCGCATGGCGGAGTACTGCATCTTGAACGGACGGGTGGAGCAGTAGAGGCCTAGAGGGCGCACGTGGAAAGCGGGGCATGTGGACCGTGGCATGGCCGTGGCCGCAGCTGCACGGAGATGCGGCGCCGGAAATGTGGAAACGAGGGCAGCGCCGGGAAGGAACGTCGGTAGGGGCTCGAGATTAGGTGTACAGAGTTTACAGGAAGTTGCAGCGAGGCGGTTCCGTAATGGGGTTTTGCGACTCCTGGCTTGAGCCATGGCTGCAGGGCATAGATTTGGAAAGCTGTAGAATGCAGACGGGGTTGGAACGCGTGAGACAGTCTAACCACGTAGTACAGTAGTACAGTAGGGTACTGTAGAGACTTGACCGGCGTGTAGCTAGTTGCTTGCACGTAGGCCGGCCCGGAGGGCGGAGGCAAGTTGGTGTTGGCAGCAAAGTTGCTTTTGTGCATGTTATGAACGCATCACATGCGTTGTGACGCCTGCTGTGTGATATTGCTATGCTTTACCTTACTGAACATGCAAAGGTCCAGGGGCGTGGCAGGCTGTGGCAGGCTAAGGCATGGTGGGGTGGAATTGCGGCGGCAGCGCAGCCAGGCCAGGCGCAGCAGGGACTTTCGCAGGCTGTTGTTGGCTGTTGTTATATTACATGCCTTTACGTGCTGTCAGGGAAAGGCAGTTTGTCATCTGAGTTGGGGTACGTGCGACGCGTGCGTCAACAGGATGGATGGATGCGTTACGTGGCTCGAAGTCCATGCGGCCCCACCAACTCCTTAGTCCGGAGGTCAGGACAGCTTCGCCGCATGCTCGCTGCATTTTCGGACGGTCCTCGTGCCATGGACAAAGTACATAGCCCAGTAAGCATGGACTGGTGCAAATTAGGGTGAGCGCCCCGGGCGCACCAGGCGCAACTGCTTCGGAAATTTGCGTGAACATGGCTTGGAACCTGCCGGCCCTTGGTGTGCTGGTGAGTAGATCGCGAAGAATCGTTTGTTATCGAACTGCTGCAAGGCCCGACAAATTCCGCGCTTCTGTCGGCCTGCAGGGCGCGCAATACTGCGCGGCCATCTGCACCCAGTATGTGAACTACAAGGAAATTGTTAAGTCAATTCTGTATGATCTGTCAACGGGCAAACGGCTTGTCCGGTCCGTGGCGGCAAAGTATGGCGATGCATGCAACTTTATGACGCGCTTGCTCAAGGCGAGTGGCCCCTTTGTGCTGCTGTTCCTTACTTGCGATGCTGGGGTGGAAATAACGCGCATGCTGGTACTGTCCGGGCACGCAGGGACGGCGGTGCTATGTGAGTATGCCCGCGTGGCAACCCTAGAACGCTGTGGCCAAACACTGGGCCAAACGCGGGCCCTTGGTGCCGCCCACTCCACAGGAGCCGTCCCAGGATGCCGCGGACCTGGCGGAGCGGATGCTGATGTCGAAGCAGCTCATGATTCAACTGCTGCAGGTGAGGGGCTGCGAGGGGACTGCGCATGCAAGGGTATCGTGTTTCCAGGGTTTGCAAGCCCACGAACTGCCGCTGCAACACCTGAGTGTGGCCTTGAGACATGTGGAATACTTGTGATGGTGATTGTGATGCCGCATAGCAGTTAGGAGCATCTTGCGGCGACGAACCCTTACTGCGTCAGAAGCCGGCTGCCGTCCATAGCTTTCGCCTTGCCACACACGCACACCCACTTTCAATGTGCCCTCTTCGCCACCCACTCTCAGCTCCTGGCCGATGCCATCCGCGCGGAACCGGATGGCCACGACGGCAGCGGCTACTCGCTCGCTCACCCCGAACCTGCTCCCTGTGCTTCAGGACGCGGCGGTGGATAGCGGGACAGTGGTGCTGCCGCAGCGCCGTCGCCTGGCGCACATGACCCTTCTTCCGCATCTAGGGTCAGCGGAGCGGAGCGGTGGCGGCAGCAGCACGATGGCAGCCGCGGTCACAGCAAGCATCAGTACATCCGCTGACCGGGCAGACGCAGCCACATTTAGTGGCTCCTGGGCTGGGCGCCCTCTGTGGCACCCGCCGGCGACGCAGCTGCCGAGGCCGTCCTCCAGGATGCTGCTGCGGCCCGCTAGCAGCGGCCTGGCGTCCTGTGCCAGCACTGCCTCCCTCTCCTCCGTCGCCACCGCCACCAGCGCCGCCAAAGCCCGTGCCGCCTCAATTGTCGCCTCTCGCATCAGCCGTAGCACATCGGGTGCGTCCCGTGCGAGTTGCGACGATCTGGGTCTGCTGCAGCCGCATCAATTGCGAGAGGAGCAACAGCGGCCCCCCGGCAATGCGGACAGCGTTCCAGCGGCCGCGGCAGACGCCAGCAACGAGAGCACGGGTGCTTGTGACGCGGAGGCAGGGGGTTTGACGTTGGACCTGCGCATCTCGCTCGATCCGCCCGTGGCGGGCATCTCAGCCCTGCACGTGGTCGCGGTGCAGGCGCAGCAGCTAGCGCCGAAGCACGTGAGCTGGCTGGTGGCGGGGTGGGCGCGCGTGCCCAAGGACGCAGCCGTGGAGGCACTGGCGGAGGCGCTGAACCTGGAAGACGGAGCAGCAGCAGCAACGACAGGAGGCGCGGCCGCCAGCAGCAGCGGTACGGCTGGGAAGGGCGGCAAGACCGTTGGAAAGGGCAAGGCTGCTGCCGCTGCTGCCAACCGCAGGGCAGGTGCTGCGGCGGCAGCACCCAAGCTGTGGCCGCTGCCCAAGGTCCTGGGGTTTGACACGGAGTTCGTGGGTGACCAGCTGGCGGTGGTGCAGCTGTGCGCGGGGCCGCACGTGCTGCTGGTGCAGGTGCCCAGCTGCCGCCAGCCTGCATCGGAGCAGCAGCAGCAGCAGACCAAGAAGAAGGCGCAGGGTGGGAAGGAGCAGCCGTGGCGGGCGCCCTTCACGCTGCTCCCGGAGTTGAAGGCCCTGCTGTGCGATCCCGGCATCCCCAAGGCCGCGGCGGAGGCGTGGCAGGACGCACTGATGGTGTACATGGGCTTTGGTGAGTATGTGATTGTATGCCTCGTGCCTGAATACTATTGCTGATGTGCCGCTCTGCACGTACGCAAAATGTGTTCTGTGACACCGCATGCCCCCCATCCATGCACTCACAGGCGTCAAGCTGCGCGGCGGTCTAGACCTGACGGTGGCGGTGCCTCCAAACCGTGCGGACAGGCAGCGCGGCCGCAACAAGCTGGGGCTGTTCGACATCTTCCGCACCTTCTTCTCAGCCGCTGATCACGTGGCTAAGGATGAGACCATTGACCACTCCAAGTGGCGGTCGTCGTGCCTGGATGACCAGCAGGTACGTTCTCATGTTGGACTCATCGTCTTTAGAGAGCAAGAGCCAGCAGCGTGCGTGCGGGGCTAGCCGACGTCATGCATGCAGCTGCTGTTGCATTGTACAAACTTGACAGGCAGTCCGTATCGGTAGTGCAAGGGGTTCAGCAAGCGACGCAACGGGCGGTGGATGCTGGCTTCTTTGCTGCCGTGTCGCCAGACGCCCTGCTGTCGCCTTTCACACTTGCACGCAGATGCGTTACGCGGCGCTGGATGCGTTCGTGTCGTACGCCGCGGGCGTGTGCGTGCTGCTGCGGCCCGGCAAGGCGCCGCCGCCGCCGGTGGACCTGGCGGCGGCGCCCGAGTGGGAGGTGCGGCTGGCGGCGCAGTGGGTGGCGGTGCAGCAGTACCTGGAGGCCCAGTCGCCGGACCGCGCCCAGCACGATTTCCAGACCGCCCAGTTCATTGCGTGCACCGTGAGTTGTCCGCCCGGCAATGGGCACGCACGCCAGTATGTATGGCGACGGTGCTTGCGCACCTCCAGGCAATGTGGTAGCAATCCATTGCCATTGCATGGCCCCATCTCACGTGTCGAGCGAACTCGAGCCGTGCCCTGAACCCGCAGAATAGGGGCGTGTTTATGGAGGTATCCATGGCGCGCTACAGCACGCGGCTGGGGAAACATTGCTTGGTGGAAGCGTTGCTGCCCGACGGGCGCCGCATCACCGGCCGCTGCAACATGGCGCGCGGCAGGAGCGCACGCATCATCGAGCTCCAGTGGTCAGGTGAGGTGAGGCGGCCTGCACAACGTGGCTGCTCGTACGTGGTACGGACAGTGTCGCTGCGCTGGGCCCCCGGCAAAGGAGCCTGTCGCTGCGCTGCGCCCCACGCGGTGGAGTAAAACCGTGTGCTCCTGTAGCATCGAACCGGTATCTATCCGGCGTGCGCAGATACCAAGGCAAACATCGCCAGCCTCTCCGAGCTGCCGGCCACGGTGACAAAGATTGAGATTACGGACACCTCGGATACACCCGAGGAGATGGGCGTCAAGGCGCTGCTGCCCCAGGTATGATGCGTCAAGCCGTGATTGGGGTTACCGTAATATGGGAAGCACGCTGCAAGCGTCTAGTACCGTATTGCAATGACATCCGAGTCCATGGTAATACAGAATACCGTAGTCATAAAAAGGTTTCGGCCTTGTACTGTTTGAGGGCGCTTCTATTAGGTTTTATTTCGTAGCGTTCGGGCTCATGCAAACCAATTGTTTTGAAATTTCAGGGGTGCCGTGCGAGGCCCCCCTTTGCACCCCCTCGCACCCCATTGCGGCGGCACCGCTCCTGGCGTGTCAGGCGTCAGGGCCGCAAACTGCTCCGGTGCATGTGTGTTAAATGTAAATTACCGAGAGGCAGCTGCAGAGCGGTAGCAGGAGGCAAGAAATCCTGGAGGTCGCCAGGCGCGCGCCCGTGCCGCGTGCCAAACTCCTCGGCACCACCCGCCTCTCGCGCGCGCCAATGCGCCCGACGCGCAAAACTATATACCGTATTTCGAGAGTCAATTCTCAGAATAACATTGTGTCGGTGTTCAAGGTCGAAAACCTCCCCAAACTTGAAACACCGAAACCGTTTTACGACTGCAGTATAGTTGGTTAGGAGTACGGCCATAGCGTAAGCAAGCCGTGTCTACGGTTACAATGGTTGACGCCGTACTTTATTTCATAATCCGGCAGGTGTTGTGCGGAAAGGACCGGCTGCACGGCCGGCCCCTGCTTGAGGGCGTGTTTGGCGGCGGCGACTTCTCCTTCCCGGCGCCCGGCCCCGGCGGCACCAACGATGGTGCAGCCGCTGCGGCCGCCTCAGCAAGCCCTGCGGCGACAGGCGCAGCGGAAGGCGGCGGCAAGAAGGCCAAGGGCAAGGGCAAGGCACAGGAGGACAGCAATAGTGGCGGCGCTCCTGTCGGCAGCGCGGCTGCCGTCGAAAATGCGCTTTCGCAAGCAGAGGCGGCTGTGCGACTGCTGTCGGACACGGCTGCTGTGAACGCGTCGCAGGCGCGTGCCCTGTCGGAGATCCTGCGCGGCGCCTGCCGGACTGGGCAGCATGGCAGTGCCACCGGCGGCTCGGCGGTGCAGCTGGTGCAGGGGCCGCCGGGAACTGGTGCGTGGGTCAGTCAACAGCCCGCCGTACTTACCATGCCAGCCGCTTAGCGTGCCTCCGGGGTGATTAGTTACGGCTTGCGTCATAACACCGTGTCAACACACTTGCGTATGCCCTTACCGAAATTCAAACGTGCCCGATGGCAGGCAAGACCACGGTCATCTCACACGCGGTCCGGATTTGGCTGGAGGAGGCGGCGCCGCGTCTGCCCCTGCTGCACAAGCACGGCGGTGCCGGCGGCAGCGGCGCGCGGCTCCTGCCGGCGGTGGCGTGTGTGGCTCGCAGCAATGTGGCCGCCAAGAACATCGCCCTGTCCCTCATCAAGCGCGGACTGGGGCCCAAGGATTTCCGGTGCGCCTGCTGATGATGAGATGGCACAGCCGTTTGGATTCGGGGGGGGGGGGCGCCGCTGCTTGTATGCATGCATGCTGGTACCAAACTATGCGTTTTAGACTCCGCGTTTCCAAGTTCAGGCGCGCGCACCCCTCACTGCCTACCTGCTGCAGGCTGATCGTGTCACAAAAGTTCCACTGCGAGTGGCACGAGGTGTGTCAGCGCGCCCACTGCTTGTTACAATGCCGGCCGTGTATGCGCCAGCGGTGCCAAATGTTTACCACCTACTGTTACGCCACCCGCCCGGGTGCCTTTCTTGTCTTCCTCTGGCTCACAGGAGCAGTACCGCGGGGAGTTGGAGTCGGTGCTGGTGTTGGGCAGCGAACTCAGGGGTTTTGCCATGCAGCGGCCACTGCGAAACGTGAAGGTGGGTGGATGAATGCAATCACTACTTGGCAGTCAAGGCTTTTGGAAGGCTGTTTAGGGCAGCACAACACTCAACACGAAGGGCGTTGGTACGAGCAAGTACCCTGATGCTGATCGACTCGTGATCATGATCCCAACCATGTACACAGGTGTATGTGACGACCGTGGCCATGCTGGCCAACCCCTCCTTCAAGGCCACGGCTCTGCATAGAAAGGCGCTGAGCTGGCTGGTGGTGGACGAGGCCAGTCAGATATGCGGCCCCGACCTGATGCTGCCACTGTACCAGTACGGCCACCATCTCAAGTGAGTTAGAGTAGTTATAGTTACAGGAAAACGTGCAATTCAAAACGTGCAATTCATCCTCTACAGCACCAGGCACGCCATGCGCTCGACAGGCACATGCCTCCCGTGCGCGGCCTTGGGGCCTACTCACCGCTAGGTCGCAGCACCCCGGCAAAAGCGCGTCACAGTTATATGCATGCTGGCCATGTCTTGCCTCCGTACATCCAGTGATAGTAACGAACCGGCTTGACACTGCTCCCCTCGCGGGTCAGCTTCTGCAGCGGCTGACTCCCAAAACGCCTGTCCGTGAGTCAAGCCTGTTCACTCTGCATTCGGCCCGCCGCGACAGGTCCTATCATAAGCACTATTGCTAACATGCTCTGGCTTCTGGGCCCCACCAACCTCAGGTGCATGTCGCTCTTTGGGGACGACATGCAGCTGCCGCCTTTCGGCGCCGAGTGGGACGGCGCCCAGATCCGCTCCATCTTCGACCAGCTCAGCAGCGGCGGCGGCGGCGGCGCGGCGCAGCAGCGCCTGCGGGAGCAGCCGGCGGGCGCGTTCCATGTAGGGCCGCCGCTTTGCCCGCCGGCCGCGGGCGGCGCCGCCGACGTCGGTGCCACCGGCACTGCTGCCACGTCACCTGTGGTACGGCTGATGCTGGACGTGTCGTACCGCCTGCCACGTGACCTGTGCGCCTTCATCAGTCGGGAGATGTACGGCGGACGGCTCCAGTCGGGCTGGTGAGTGAACAGGGGGTGGACTCATTCCATTGGGATGCTGGAAGAATGCTGCTGGGTTTCAAGCATCGATGTAAAGCAACGGTGGGCGCACTCAATGCACTACAGGGCCAGTGGTGGGGGCGCTGCCGGCGATGCCTTCCCTGCGAACGTGCTGTGGATTCAAGTGGAGGGCAAAGAGGGCCGAACGGGAGGGACGAGCTGCAGCAATGTATTGGAGGCGAAGCGTGTGGTGCAGCTGGTGCAGGAGCGTTACCTCAACACCAGCTGGACGGTAAGGATGCATGAAAAGCATGCTTGCAACATGCCGTATGGTCAACATACCCATGCCCCCATGCCATACCTCGTGCCTGCCTTGTGGAAATTAGAGGGCCGGGGCCGGTTGCCATCTTATAACTGCATCCGGTGCACTTGCCTGGTTCTTGCCGCAGATCCTGACGGGCTACGATCTCCAGCGGTCGGTGCTTGAGTGCGAGGTGCTGCGGTGCGGGCTCGGCCGCCATCCACAGCACAACCAGCCGACCCAGCAGGCCGGCGGAGCAGCAGCGGGCGGCGGCGGCGGCAGTGGCGGCGGCGGCGACAAGGGCCCCCAAGGCAGCGACCGCGTGTACAACATCGAGTAGGTTCGCGCGCGTCGGCTGCGGCCCTGAATGCGCTCGTGCCTTGCCTATGCACTCGGGTTATATTGGGTGCTAATGGCATGCTGGTTCCAGCGAGCTGCCCCCCGCCTTGGCCTTTCTCCTGACCTCGTCCTCCATCTGCTGCCTTGCCGTGCCGCACGTGCCCCTACCTGTTGCTGTGTTGCAGCACGTTCCAGGGCCGCGAGGACGAGGTGGTGGTGGTCAGCCTCACGCGCGTCAAGGCGCTGGGCTTCATGGACGACGACCGCCGCGTCAACGTCATGCTCACGCGGTGCGGGCGTGCGTGTGCTAGATAACGAAACGAAAGCCCGGACGTGCGTGCGTGCGTGCGTGTGAATGTGTATGTGTGTGTGTTAAAGAGCAGAAGGAAAACATTACGCGTGTGTGTGTGCGGTGCTATCTCTACTGGCCGATGCCTGCACATGACAACAAGCGTGCTGACGTCCCTCCTTGCTGCTGGTCGGCTTCCCCTGATGCCCTGCCGCCCCGCAGCTGCACGCAGCAGCTGGCGGTGGTGGGCAGCCTGCGGCTGGCGCTGCAGCACCCGCACACGCTCATCGGCCGCATGGCGGAGTACTGCATCTTGAACGGACGGGTGGAGCAGTAGTGGGCGCACGTGGAAAGCGGGGCATGCTATGTGGACCGTGGCATGGCCCTGGCCGTAGCTACACGAAGATGCGGCGCCGGAAATATGGGACCGAGGGCAGCCCGCGCTGGGAAGAGACGCGCAGCGAGGTGGTCCCGTAATAGGGTTTTGCGACTCCAGGCTTGTGCCATGGCTGCAGGGCGTAGAGTTGTAGAAGCTCTAGAATGCAGACGGGGTTGGAACGCCTGAGACAGTCTAGCCACGTGATACAGAAGTACAGTAGAGACTTGACGGGCGTGTAGCTAGTTGCACGTAGGCCAGCTCGGAGGGAAGCTGGTGTTGGCAGCAAAGGTGCTGTTGTACATGTTATGAATGCATTACGTGCATTGTGGCTTGCGGCGCCTGCCGGGTGCTGCTTTTGTGCTCCACCGTACTGAACGAAGGTCCAGAGGCGTGGCAAGTTGTGTCAGGCATGTTGGGGTGGACGTGTGATGGGACAGTGGTAAGGCAAGTTGGCGAAGTCCCGTAGGGTGCAGGACTCGTGGCAGGACTTGCGGCGGCAGCAGGACCTGGATTTTCGCATGTGTAGGCCCGGCCTTGTAGGCTGTTGTCATATCACATGCCGTTCAGTGCTTCCAGATACCGTAGGGCAGTTGGCGTACGTGCGACGCACCCACGTGTATGGTGGACGCTCAGGCACGAAACAATGGGGTTATCCAGTTGCCTGTGACACTTGTTGTATGTGGTTACAAGGTGGTGAGCACGACGTGCACTCCTGGCCCTGCCTGTCCTGATAGAAACCTTGTAGTGACACGTCCAACAACGAGGACGGGTGCGGCAGGGTGCGAGGTTCGTGCCGAGACTGCCGACTGTGCACAATGGGTCCATCGGACACCCTGCAGTGGACAAGGCTCTCCCAGCTGCCCACAGCTCATCATGGCCGATTCAACTGGTACATGACACCTGGTGTCGTCCCTTTCCAATATGTCCTAAATAATTTCTACTGAACACTGCATCACGAGCTTTCCTCGGCTCTTTCGCATTTTTCTTCTGAATCATGAATCCTGGCACAAGAAGTGACGTCTGGCATACTTAGAGCTCGATCCAGGCGCAACCTGCCCCGGGTTTTGGAAGTTTGCCGCGAACATGGCTTGGAACCTGCCAGCCCCTGGGGTAACGGTAAGCTTTTCATCTACACTTGCTGTTGCATACCTACTTAAAGCGCCTGGCGATCTAAGAAATCCGCGCTTCTGTCGGCGTGCAGGGCGCGCAATACTGCGCAGCCATCCGCACGCAGTATGCGAACTACAAGGAGATTGTTAAGTCAATCCTGTATGACCTGGCAACGGGCAAACGGCTTGTCCGGTCCGTGGCGGCAAAGTATGGCGATGCATGCAACTTTTTGACGCGCTTGCTCAAGGCGAGTGGCCCCTTCGTGCTGCTATTTCTTACTTGCGATGCTGGGGTGGAGATAAGACGCATGCTGGTACTGTTCGGGCACGCAGGACGGCGGTGCTATGTAAGTACCGTATGTCGCTGTGGCCCAACGCGGGCCCTTGGTGCCGCCCCCTCCACAGGAGCCGTCCCAGGATGCCGCGGACCTGGCGGAGCGGATGCTGATGTCGAAGCAGCTCATGACCCAACTGCTGCAGGTGAGGGGCAGCGAGGGGTGCGGCGGCGACCTGGCATGCCAAGGTGTCCGGGTGTTTCAGGACTACCCGCGGCTGCACCAACGCCTGAATGACCCTCTAAGTCTACAGCCTTGCAACACGCTGCCCGCGGCTCTAATTACCTTGATGGTGCCGCAAAGGAACCAGGAGCATCATGCACAGGCAGGCCCCTATGCGCGGGACCGTCTGGCCTCGGCCGGCAACCAGCCCCCATGCAGCTTGCCTAGCCACACACTGGCCCACGATACCCACTCCCGCTACTGCTTCTACCGTAATCTCTGCCACCCACCCTCAGCTCCTTGGATACGCCATCCGCGCCGAGCCGGAGGACCATGACGGCAACGGCGGGCCCGCCGTGACGCGCGGAGAGCGCGCGACCGTGTACGGCGCAGTGCGACATTGGACCAGCGAGGTGCTGTTGCACACGCTCATAACCATCGCCCACCCCAAGCTGGGCCGGCAGAGCGTCACGCCCGCCGGCCAGCGCGCCGCCGAGCGCGCCACGCTGGGCCTCGTCCGCAGCGGTGCCTTCCGCTGCTTCACGCTGCTGCTGTCGCAGTGCGCGCGCGAGTCTGCGCAGCTGCTGGAGGTCTGTCGCGAGCTGGAGCAGCAGGCCAGGGAGCAGGAGAAGCCGGTGGCATCTGGGTCGGGCGCGGCCGCTGGGGGCCAGGGCCGGGGGCGCGCGGGCGTCGGCCGGGGCGGCGCCGCCCGGGCGGGGGCGGGCGGGTCAAGTGGGTCGGGCGGCGGCGGCTACCAGCGTGACGTGTACAAGGAGCCGCCGACGCCGCTGGACGCCGCGCGGGACGCCATGCTGGGCGTGCACTCCAGCTATGTGCCGTACGGGCCGGAGGCGCAGGCGGCCTTCCGGCGGGTGGCGGACCTGCGCGCGGACATGCTGGACCCTCAGCAGGTGAGGCGGCGGCGGCAGCCTGGCTGGGGCTGGAGGTGGCGGGGCGACGATGCAGGGGGGTTACATTCATGATTAATTAAGAAGTGAAGTCGTAGGCAGGTACAGTTGCAGCGGGGGTGGGGGGTGGTTGGACGGGGAGGTTACAGGTGCAGGTTAAACCCGCAGATTCATGGGCAAAGGGTACGGACAGCTGATGCGGCGGGGTGCCGAGCAACCGTGTCGATCGCAGGCAGCCGGCGAGATGGAGGGAATCAAGGGTCCTGCCCGCTTGGACGGGGAGTTACAGATGCAAGGGCCCGCTTGCAGCTTGGGGCACGGAGCGGGGTACACCTCATGACTACCGGCTCCTGACCTGGTGCGCTGTGCTGCTGCGCTGCACGCAGGTCCTGTGGCACGTGGGCGGGCTGGTGGCCGTGTCCTGCACGCTGCTGTCGGGGCTGGGCCCGCCCGAGGCCGGCGGCACCACCGCCGCGCCCGCCCCAGTCGGCTTGAGCCCCGCGGCGCGGAACGACAAGGACAAGGACAAGCAGCCGATGGGGAAGGACAGGGACAAAGAGAAGCAGGGGCTGCAGGAGCAGGACGCAAAGGAGAGCGAGAAGAAAGGCAAGGGCAAGGAGGGCGAGGGCGATGGCGACGCGGACACGCCGCCTACACCGGCGGTGCTGCGGCTGCTGGTAGACGAGCTTGTGGACAGCCAGGTGCGCCTGCACCGTGCGGCGAGGCCGCGGGGGATGCGCTGGGGCGGGGTGCGGTGCGGCGGGGTGGCGGCGGGGCCGCGGCGGGTGGATACAGAGGATGCAGCGAGTTGATTGTACCGGCCTGGCCACCCCAATGCCCAACGCGCCCATCGCTACCTTGTGCCCTGTGCGCCTCCCGACAGATCCTGGAGCACATGTCCCGCGCCGCGCTGATGCAGCTGGCGGCGCTGGGCGACCGGCCCAGCATCTACCCCGAAAATTACTTGGCGCAGGTGGGGGCGCAGGGGAGAGGCGCGTGCGGCAGGTGTTGACGGTATTCAATAGTTCACATTAGTGACGCCGCCTGCCAAGTACCGAGTTACAGTATCTAAGTTTAGTGACGCCCGGAGGGCATGGGCGTGGACATTTGTCGTGCTACGGCTTGGAGGCAAGGAGGCGGGGCCAGCCCGCCGCGTGGCGTGCCGCTTGTCAAGTACCGGTGCCCCAAGCCCACACCTGGTCCAGTCCCCGCCATCCCGCCATCCCACTATCGAGCCTTTCTGTTACGGTCCATCGCGGCTGTGTCTGTTCCCGCTGTTGCGCCCGCCCGGCTGTATGCTGCTGCTGCTGCTGCTGTAGGTGGGCGTGCGGCCTGTGGGCAGCGTCATGTCGGTCTGCCAGGCGCTGTTCGCCTCGACAGAGGCCTGGCTGCGCCTGCCCGCCTCGCCGCTGGCGATGCCCGTGTCCAACGACAACATGGAGCAGGCCGTCGGGCTGGCGGTGGCGGAGGAAGCGGAGGCGGGGGCGGCGGGGGCGGAGGTGGAGGTGGAGGCGAGGGAGGCGGCGGCCGGGGAAGCCGGTGCGGCAGGAGCAGCAAGGGCAGCAGGAGCAGGGGGTGTGGACAAGGCGCGTGCGGCGGAGCCAGGGAAGGCGGCACCAGCGGCGCCGGGCCCGCCGCCCGAGCAGCAGCCGCCGCCGCCGCCGCCGCCGGGGCGGCTGTGGGGCGCGAACGTGCAGCAGTTCCTGTTCGGCCTGATGTCCAAGATGCTGGCGGGCGCGGGATACGGCAGCGGCTTCGTTGAGCGCAGTAGCAGTAGCAGTAGCGGCAGTAGCAGTAGCGGCAGTAGCAGCGCGGTCACCTCCCACCCGGGTGCGGCCTCTACCTCCAGCAGCACCACCGCCGAACCCGCCTGTGCGCCCGGCGCCGACGGGGCGGCGGCCGGCGCCGGCGCGGACAGCCAGAGCCCAGACGGCACGGCCGCGCCCGCGGCCGCCGCCGCGTCACCTCCAGCCTCTGCCTCCGCCGCAGCCACGCCAATCAGCCTGCCGGTCCCCACCGGTGGCTTCTACGGCCGTCTGCACGCCTCACTGCTGGCCGGCGGCGACGGCATGTACGGCCTCAGCCGCGACGCCGCGCTGGGGCTGCCCGTGGTGGGCGTGTTGCTGCCCGACACGCGCTGCGTGGACATCCGCCACTGGCTGGGGCCCGTCGTGCCCGAGGAGGCGGAGGAGGAGGCCGGCGGCGGCGCGGGCGGCGGCGCGGGCGGCGGCGCGGGCGGCGGTGCGGGCGGCGGTGCGGGCGGCGGCGGCGGCGGCGCAGGTGGCGGAGGTAGCGCAGGCGGCGGAGGCGGCAGCGTGGCTGAGAAGGTTTCTGGCGGCGTTGCGGGGCGCGACGGTGCTGGTGCTGGTGCGAGTGCTGGTGCGAGTGCTGGCGGCGGCGGCGGCGGAAGTGACAAGGCCAGGGTAGTGCTGGGCAAGGAGGAGCGGCGGCTGCTGGACGCGGCGGCGTGCTGCGGCCTGGAGCTGGAGGAGCTGGTGCCGCAGGCGTTGCTGAGGCTGGTGGAGACGCAGGTGCAGGTGCTGCAGAGCAGCAGCTACGTCGAGCACCTGCGGAGCCGCCTCGCCGGCGGCGAAGCCGGCGGAGGCGGCGGCGCGGGGCCGGCGGCGGCTCCGCCGCCGGCGGCGCTGCAACCGCCCCCTGGCTGGTGGTGCCGCGACCACGCCTGGTTCTTGATGCTGACGCCGGCGGCGGTGCAGGAGGTGTGCATGCGGCTGGCGGAGCTGTGCACGGCCTCGGCCGACGCGCCCGGGGTCGGCGCGCGCGCGCCCGGCGCGCCGCCGGCGCCGGCGCCGGCGCGGGTGCGGGTGAACCGGGAGTCAGCGTGGCACCTGGGGGGCCGCTCGCTGGCCGTGGTCCGGAGCCTGTGCCCGCTGACGCTGCCGCTTGCGCCGCTGCCCGTCAAGCCCAAGGAGGGTGCGGAGGAGAAGGCCGGGGGCGGCGTTGCGGAAGCCGGCCGCGCCAAGGAGCAAGCGGCGAGCGATTCGAGCACGGCATCCCCGTCCTCGGCTTCGCAGGAGACTGCGTCGCCAAGCTCGGCGCCAGCGCAGGCTGACCAGGCGGCACGGCCCGACCAAGCGGTTGCCCCGGCTGCGCCGCCGCCGCCGCCGCCGCCGCCGCAGCTGCCCTACCCCTGGCTGGAGCGCAGCTGGCGGCCGCGCTGCGGCTGGTCGGCGTTGCCGGTGCCGGCCGTGACCTCGCCGCCGCCGGTGTGGTGGCGCGCGCTGTGCGGCATGCTGCAGAGCAGCGCGCCGCTGGTGGACGTCGTGGCAACTCGCTCCGCCTGCCACCCGTCTAGTGTGCTGACGGAGATTGTGAGCCAGCAGCTTCTGCGGGTGGTGCCGCGCGCGCACCGCGCGCCGCTGAACGCCTCGCTGCCGCAGGCGATGGAGGCGCAGCAGGCGGCGGAGACGGCGCAGGAGGGCTGGTCGGCAGGTGCGCGGGCGCGGGCGCACGCGCGTGGGCGGGTGTGAGAGAGCGCAAGGAAACGTGCGTACGGTAGTGTAATGTGCGCTCAAGACGGACCGCTCCCCAAGCGAATCCGCCCAACTCCCTCGCCATCTCTCTCCCCCCCTGTACCGCTTTTCCAAACATCCTTGCAGCCCCCTTGAATGATCATGAATGTAACCGCCTCTCCCTAACCTTGCAATCCCCCGCCTCCGCGCCCTCCCCCTCGCCCTCCCTCCGCCAGACCACCTGCTGGACTACGCCCCGCCCGAGCTGGCCGCGGCGCTGTGGGGCGGCCTGCTGCCCGGCGTGGAGTCGGCCATGCGGCGCGTGGCGTGCTCGCCCGACGACGCGCACCTGGCCGGCAGCCTGCTGCTGCCGGCGCTGCTGCAGCAGCCCGACCAGGGCTTCCACTTCATGCACCACCTGCTGGCGTTCGCGCCGCTGAGGGAGGTGCGCGCGGGCGTGTGGGCAGTTGACAGCGTGTTTCCCTCTTGAGATGGCGTGGTTTGGGTTGTCCGGGATGTGTCAGAATACTTGTAAGCGGTTTTAAGCGGTCGTAAGCGGTCGTGGGAAACGTGGGGCAAGGCGGGATACGGCGTGCGGCTGCGCCCTCCTCCGCCGGCCTCCGCTGCTCACCACCTTCCAACCTCAAGCATACCGTATCTCTCTCGTGTTATTGATTATGTTGGGAGCTACTGGTATAAACTAGCCCTCAAAACAACCCCTTCCCAAACCCGTCCCGCCTCCAGATCTCCTCCCTAATAGCCACAATCGCCAAGCTGATGCAGCTGTGCACGCACCGCATACTGGCGGCGGACGCAGCGCTGCGACCGCACACCGTGCACCCCCACACACTGAGCAACGCGCTGGCGCTGCCGCCGCCGCCGCCGCCCGGCGGCCCGCCGTTGCCGCCGCCAGACCCGCGGCCCGATCTGCGGTGGCGCTTTGAGGACGAGCTCAAGGGGGCGTGTTCAGCGCTGCAGGTGGGTGGGCGGGGGGGGGGAGGCGGCGCTTATGCCGTTGTATGGCCGTGTGCGTAAGCCAGTCCATGCGCGCCTATTGACGGACCGCTGACCTTGGGCTGTTGCCCAACGTCCCAAAACTCGTCTGGGGTAGGCGTGTGGCCAGGGCAGGTGCGGCGGCCACCGCCACGGTTTGGCATGTACTGGACATGCCTATGCATCTACGGCGCTGGGCAAGGGCGCTGTGTGCATCCGGCGTGGTCGTGCGCCAGGCTTCCGCATGACCTCTGCCAACGCACTCGTTGCCTGTCCACCGCGTCGGACTGCAGGCGTTGATTCGCTCGATGCTGGTCAGTCAGACGCGCGCCAACCTGTCCGACTACGCGCCCAAGCGGAAGGGGCAGGAGGCGCCAGAGCAGCAGCTCACAGCGCTGGTCGAGGCGGAGCCGGGGGCGCTGGAGACGGCGAAGGAGAAGGAGACGGGGAAGCAGAAGGAGCAGAGAGGGCAAGAAGGAAAGCAGGAGGGCGTGGAGGAGGAGGAGGCGCTGGGGGGTCGGGAGGCAGGCACGGCAGGCACGGCAGGTGCAACAGCGAGCGCCGGCAGCGGCACGGGCAGCGGCGATGGCCAGTCGGTCGCAGCCGCGTCCGCTGCCGATAAGCCGTCCACCTCCGCCATTGCAGCTCCCGTCGCAGCGCTTACCGCCGCAGCCGCAACCGCCACCCCAGTGTCGGCGTCCGAATGCCGCGGCCCCGGCTCCAGCCCTAGCTCCGGCCCCAGCTCCGGCCCCGGCTACAGCCCATACAGCATTGCCGCCACCGGCAAGCCGCCGCCGCCGCCGCCGCCACCCAGCGCGCTGCAGGCGCTGTACTCCAACGACCGCGAGCGGCACCGGCGGCTGGAAGGCTTCATGGTGTACGGCTGGAGCCGCCAGCTGTCGCGCATCGCGCGCCAGCTGCAGTGCGTGCCGGGAGGCGAGAGCGCCGTGTACATCTGCAGGTGGGGCTCGGCGGTTGGAGGTTGGGGGGAGCAGGGGGTGGGTGGGAGTATGAGGCGGGATGGGCGGCGGGCAGATGTGATGGAGGCAACCAGAGCGCGTAGATGCTTGGTGATTCCCGCATTTGCCATGCCCGGGCACGATGCATGGTGATTCACGCATGGTAGTTCCCGCATTTGCAATGCCCGGGCAGGCTTGCATTCCCACCCCTCTCCATGCGGCGCTCTGGGCCTCACGCGGTCCTTTCTCTCCGCCTGCCCCACCCCGTGCCTCACCCCTGCCTCACCCCTGCCTCACCCCTGCCTCACCCCTGCCTCACCCCTGCCTCGCCCCTGCCTCGCCCCTGCCTCACCCCTCTGCCTCAGCTGGACGGCCCTCATGTGGGCGCTGCCCATGACATTCGCCTACCGCAACGCGCGGGCCCAGGCGCGGCGCGCGGATCTGGCGTCCAGCGCTGGTGCTGGTGCGGGTGCGGGTGCGGGTGCGGGTGCCGGCGCGCCAGGCTGCGCTGCCGTAACGCTGGCGCCCGCGCCCTTGTCTGCGCCTGGCGGCGCCGGCGCCGCTGCTGCAGCCGGCGCAGCGGCATGCGACGGTGCCGGGGCCAGTGCCAGCGCCAGCAGGGCAGGTGGCGATGCTGCCGGAAGTGAGCAGACGGGAGACGACGGGTTGGATTCGGGAGTGTCGGCGCACGACTTGGCATTTGCGGAGGCTGTGTGTGGCGAGCTGGCTGGCTGGGATGCACACAAGCTCTTGGTGGATGTGTTACGACAAGCGGATCGGCTCCAGGAGATGGAGCGCGCCCTTGAGGACGCCCAGCACCGCGCCGAGCTCATCACCACGCGACGCCTCGACGTCGGGAAGGATGACCGAGTGGCGGAGCTATGGAGACAGGAAGCAGATGCCAGGCGGGAGGTCAAGGCGGCGATGGAGGCGGCGGAAGCCGCTGAGGTGGCGGCTCGGGCAGCCGCCTCGGCGCGGCAAGCTTCTGAGGCCGAGGCGGCGGAGGCCAAGGCGGCCGCCGCGGCGGCGGAGGCAGCGGCCAAAGAGGCAGCTACGAAGTGGGTGGCCGCGAGTACGGAGGTCGCGGTGGCGGAGACGGAGGAGGAGACGGAGGCAGCGGAGGCGGCGGCGGAGCTAGCTGAGAAGGAAGCCAAGGCCGCGATGGCGGCATCCAAGGCCGCAGCGACCAGGGCCAAGGCCGCACGGGTCCAGGTGGAAGCAGCCGTTGGGGCAGAGGCAGCTGCGCAGGCCGCGCTAGCGGCAGCTCGCTCCCGGGTCTCCGAGGCTGCCGCGGCTGCGCTGCTCTGCGAGAACCGGGCGTTAGAACACGAGAACGCCACTCTCTCTTTACTAGAGGAGCAGGAGCAGCGTGCACGTTGTGGTCTCCGGGCTGCGGAGGAACGCACGCTGGCGCAACGGGCCCTCTGCAAGGAAGCCGCGGACGACGCCGCACACGCTGTGCACGCCCACGCCCTCGCTCTTGAGTCCTGTGCATCCCGAATCCGTGCCGAGGCGCCGGCAGCAGGCCCTGACACACGCCCGTTCGCCATCTCGTTGCATGACGCCGGCGTCTTGGAGGCACTCGCGGCCACTTTCCGCCTGGCGGCCATGCCAGCCGAGTGGGTGTCCGAAGCCATCCCGGACCTGGAAACGCCGCTTGGGGGCTGGGATGGAGTGAGGGCTAACTTTTACAGCAGCCTCAGCGCCACCACGGCGCTGGTCCAAAGCGTGCAAAAGCGCGCGGCAGAGATGCTTGCGACGGCGGCGCAGCTCAGGCAGGCGGGGCAGCAGCGACAGGGCGCGCACGGGGCAGCGGCTGGCTCCACCGCTTCGGGTGCGGCCGACGGAGCGGGCACTAACGCCGCAGCACCTGCTGCGCTGGCTGCGCCCAGCACCTCTGTGGCGGCTTCCTCTCCCGCCTTTGAAGCCGCCGCCGCCGCCTCCAGCTTGTCCAGCTCCACCTCTAGCACCCCCTCCACCACCCCCTCCACCACCCCCGCCGCCACCCCCGCCGCCACCCCCGCCGCCATCACCAACCGCTGGGCGGCGGCGGAGGCGGCGGTGACACCGGCCGAGGCGGTGGCGAGCTGGGAGACGCTGCTCCTACACGACATCGACTGCGTGGCGCTAGCGGGGCTGCTGCTGCGCTTCCCGCGCTCCACGCAGCGCGGCTGGGGTACGGAGGACGTGCGGCACCTGCTGCGCTGCCTGCTGTTCACGGCAATGACCATGCCCAACCGCCTGCGGGCGGCGCTGAAGGCGGCGGAGCCGGGCCTGGCGGCGGGGGCTGCGGCGGTGGCTGCGGTGGGGGTATCGGGGCCGAGCAGGCAGGAGCGGTTGGGCAGCGGCGGCAGCGACTGCGGCAGCGTGGGCAGTGCCGCCCGCGACAGCCGCAGCTCCAGTGCCAGCAGCACCGACAGCGCAAGCAGCAGCGGCGTCGCCGGCGCCCGCACAAGCGGCAGCGCGGGCGCCAGCCGCAGTGGCGCCGGTGGCGGTTGCGCCAGTGGCAGTGGCGCCGACATCGACAGCGGCGTCACCAGCCTGCTGTCTGCCGAGGGGCGCGAGCTGATGCCGGCCTGGCTGTCGCCGTGGCGGCGCGAGGTGCTGGAGGGGCTGCGGCAGCTGGACAACGTGCGGCGCGATCCGGCGCTGGCGGCCTACGCCGACTACGTGGTGGGCCGGCTGGAGCGGCTGAGGGCCACGCCGGACGGCGGCACGGTGGAGGAGCAGGAGGAGGAGGCGTGGCTGGCGGGCGGCAGCGAGGCGCAGGACGGCGAGGAGGAGGGGCAGGGGGAGGAGGAGGGGGCCGAGAGGGAGGGGAAGGAGGGCGAGAAGGTGGAGAAGGCGGCGGCTGGTGCCGGTGCTGCCGCCGCTGCTGCTGCCGGCGCCGCAGGCGTGCCGCTGCCGGAGGCGCCTGCTGCCGGCAGACCCAGCACCAGCGCAGCGAAAAGCACCACCACGACCAGCAGCAAGGACAAGGTCGGCGGCGGCGGCGGCACGAGCGGCGGCGGCGGCGGCACGGGCGGCGGCGGCGGCAAGAGTGACGTGGCGCTCAGCCGCCACCTGCGGCGGCTGCCCATCATGGCGCAGGCCGACATCGCCAAGGTGCAGCGCGAGGCGCCCACGCTGCTGTCGCCGGCGGCCGTGGCCGTGTCGGTGCCTGCTCCCTCCGCCTGCGGCAACCCCGCCTGCGTCAACCTGGAGGGCGCCACCGAGGCCGACCTGGAGGCGGCGGTGGGCGGCCTCAAGGCCTGCGGCGGCTGCAAGGCCGTGCACTACTGCGGCCGCATGTGCCAGGTAGCGCACTGGAAGGCGGGGCACAAGGACAGCTGCCCGGGGGTCAAGGCCAAGGCAAAGGGCAAGGAGGGCCAGCAGGGCAAGGAGCCGGGGGAGGAGGGAAACGCGGCGGGCGCGGGTGGGGGTGCGGCTGCGGCCGCGGCGGCAGGTGGCAGGTGGTCCAGGGCTGACAGCCTTGCGGCAATGCAGAAGTCCGTCGCAGCCGCAGAAGCGAGAGCCATGCGTGACCTAGCTGCCGCATATGGCGTAGGCGCGGGCAGCGGCCGTAGCGCCGCGGACGCCGTTGCGGCGCTACAGGCGTCCAGGGCCGTAGCAGCAGCCGTGGCAGCCCTGGGTGGCCCTGCCGCCGTGCGCACAGACGGCGCGGGCACGAAGCCGGGCGGCAGCGCGGGCACGGGTGCTATGCCGCAGAAGGGCTCTGGCACGTCCGCCGCCTCAGGCGCGGCAGCCCAGCCCAGCAACCGCGCGAGCGAGTCAGCTGCCAGCAGCGGTGCAGAGCGGCAGGTGTCGGCTGGCGCCGCCGCCGCTCCGCGGGGCTCGGCTGTAGGCAGCGTGGTGGGCCCGGCAGCAGCAGCAGCAGCAGCAGCAGCAGCTGTTGCTGTTCCTGCTGGCAGCTCTGCGGGTGCGGGCACGTCGCAGGCCGGCAGTATCGGTGGGGCTGCGACTGTGGCGGACAGTTTTGTAGCGGGCCTGTTGCACGGCTACACGGGCGTGACACTCGACGCGCTGTCGGGTACGCCGGAGCTGTCGGATGTGCTCACGGACGCAATGCGGCTCTCCACTGCACAAGGAGCCGGCCTGCGTCCGGCGGGCGGCCAGGCGGCGCGGGGCGGCCAGGTGGCGAAAGCCGCTGGCGGCGCCAAGCTTGAGACCGGCAAGGGCAAGGGCAAGGGCAAGAAGAAGTAAGTGCGTGCGTCTGGCGTTGGTCACGCAGCGGGATGTGCACCAGGTACCGGGGCCTGCGTGCCACACATGAAGGCAGCGCGTGGACGCGCGGGACGGATGTCTGCCGCACGCGTATTCTGATGCGGTACTGAGGTAGCTCGTGCGCAGTGGGCCAGGACGTTGATGGTGGCCATGGGGGTTGGCTGGCAGGTGATACACTGTTGCACTGATCATAACGCGCACGCAATGAAGAAGCGTGGGTGAGCGTACGGCTGGGGCAGTTGCGTTGCGCACCGATATTGAGGGGCGTTTGATGATTCAAACTTGGGCGCGCGATCTGGCAAGCATCACGGTTGTTTTGATTCATGGATGATACTTAGGCGATGTCCGCTTAAGGTTTACATCTCAGGTTTGGGAAGCATGTTGGCGTGCCGTATGTGGGGGAGCCAGCCTGTGGAATTTTTGATGAAAGAGTGGGTCCGGATCATGGCTCGAGGCGATGGCTAGTAGTAGTGCTAAACCGCCTGGCGTTGAGAGGTAGGCATCGACATCAGAGTGCAAGCACTCACGGGGTGTTTTGCGCTCAGGGCAGGCTGCGTGCAGCGAACCCGCTGGCAGATGTTGCCGGTTTCACACCGCCGGTTTCCACTCGGGTACTCGATTCGGGGTCAGCCCACGCGCCACACCCACGCATCGTACAAGAGATTTAGGTGCTTCGAGAATAGCTGTACGCAGCGGACAATTTGGGTATCGAGTGAGCGATTGTGGTCTGCCAAGAGGTCGCAGCGAACCCCGCCCGAACCCAGCCTCGCCTCGCCCACTCTACCCATACAGACAACTTCTGCCAACGTGCGTGCATTTGTGACATACACATGTAAGAATGTTACCGCTATTAATTCTTGCGATGCTGGCAATCCACTCAGTTCGCGTTTTGGCGGTGACATGTTCAGGGAATTTGCCAAGCGTCACCGGCTGTGTTGATGCTGCTTCTTACCCGGCACCACCAACATCTTACAATTCAGCAACATGCGGGCCTCTGCCTTCTTGTACTAATCCTGGCTGCCCACATTGCGACGCTTCGCTGCTCCGCTGGGACTCCGCAGCAGCATGGGCAAACTATGCGAGCACTGCACCTGTATCTGGCTCAGATGTGGACGTGACGATTCCTCCCGGTGCACGAGTGTTGCTGTCCGGCTGCATGTTGAGCGCGGGGGCTCGCTTTCGCCGCATCACAGTTCCCGAGGGCAGTCAGGTAAGATAGGAATGGGGCTGCCATAAAATGTTCGCGCGTGTGATGAATTGTTCAAGTGGAGCACGAGCCTCTGACTTGCCATGGCATGCTCTCAGGCATGCTCTTTACTTCGTTTGGCCATGCCTTCTGCTATGTCCAATGTTCACGCCAGCCCCGTCCCCGCCATATATACACGCACAGCTTGTCATCGACGACGCGCCGCTCAACCTCACGGTCGCCTCCCTGCAAGTGTACGGCAACCTCAGCCTGGGCTCCCCCACCTGCCGCCTGAGCAGCGCCATCTCAATCACCTTCGTGCCCGCAACCGGCGTGGCCACCGGACAGATGGCGCTGCGGGTGGGCCCACGAATTTCCTCACGTAGAGCGTTGTATTTATTGACTGACACTGAAATTCCAGCTTGTTGTTGACTCGTGCCGTCCCATCCATTTCATCACACACGAACATCTCGCTTCACGCCCGCAAATAAACATCTGTCTATCCGGCTGTCCACCTGGCGCTCCACACACAGGGTATGAATACCAGTACGGTGGACATTCACGGCGAGCTCTTCGCACCCACCTGGACGCGACTGGCCCAGCAGACCGCGCGGCCCAGCACGAGCTGGGTATCGCTGCAGCAGCCGGTCAACTGGCGGGCGGGGCAGCTGGTAGCGATCCCCACCAGCCTTTGGAAGGACGAGTGCCGCAACCAAAACGAGGTCAAACAGATTGCGAGCGTCAGCGCCGACGGCAGGAACATCACGTTCACAACCGCGCTGCAGTTCATGCACTACGGGTGCGTACGCATGGCACAGGTCTGGGGCGGCGGGTGGCGCTGACCTAGTGTTGGCAAGGCGCGGCGGCGGCGCTTTGCGGCATCGCGTCGTTCCCGAGCCACACCGCGCATTCCACGCCTCCCCGCACTCCCTGCCCACTACTCGCAACGCCTCCCTACCTGCAGTGGCCCCGAGTACCAAACCGAGGTGGTGCTGTTGAGTCGAAGCATCCTGCTGCAGGGCAGCCCCGAGACCGCAGCCAACCTAACAGGCGGACACCTGCGCATCGAGAGCAAGGTAGGTGTGTGGGCGTGGTCGGTGAGAGACAATGGCGCGGGACTCTAACACTTTGTACGGCCATCGTCTTATACCGTACGCACGCGCCCATCCCACCCACAGCATGGGCGCATCCGTGGCGTGCTGGGATACCGCATGGGCCAGCAAACCACCATGGGCAGCTACCCCTTCCACTTCCACATGGCGGGCGAGGTGCCGCCCGACTCCTACATGACCGACAACTCAGTGTACGGCAGCTACTGGAGGGGTGAGGAGTGGATGGGGCGGGAGGAAAGTGGGCGGGGGAAACGGTACGCGAGTGAAGAAGGGCTAGCCTTTTCCGGGCTTGCTTTATTTGGCGCGTGCGTGCAATCTCGCCCATGCATGCCATTATGGGCCGCCGTGCAACTCGCCCCCTTGCCATCCCCCGTCACCGACCCCTCACCCGCGCAGCCTTCACCATCCACGGCACGCACGCGCTTACGGTCGCCAACAACGCTGCCTTCCACGTGGCCGGCTCGGCGTTCTACATCGAGGACGGCGCCGAGGAGCGCAACCGCATCACCGGCAACTTCGCGGGTTACATCCACCCGCTAGGCCGGGCCGACCCCTGCGACGCCATCGGCAGTGTGTTCGCTGCGCCCACCATTCGCCAGTCCGCCACACTGCTGCAGCCTGCGGACTGGGCCGCGGCTGGGTTCTACCTCAGGTAGGTGCGGGATGCAGCAGATTATGCAGGGGCTGCGTCCTCGGACCCGTACGTGCCGTGCGTGTCACCCTGCAGGCAAAAGGCCGAACCAGACTATCCCAACCCCCACATGCGCCCCTCCTTCTGTCTCCACTCACCCGTCCGCCCTCATCCCCCACCTCAAACTCCCAGTAATGCCAACAACTACGTCGACAACAACGCGGCCAGTGGTGGCACCAGCGGCTTCATGTTCCTAAACCTGCCGCTGCCCATCGGAGTGAGTGCGTCACACGTTGATCTCGCTCCCCCCATAGCCCCTGCCCGCGCCCAACGAGTTGCCAGCACGCACGTCGCTGACTTATTTGCCACGTACCCCATGCTCCCCAGTAGACCGGCTTGATGCCTGACGCCTTGCTTCTCCCTACCCATTTGACATACAGCTGAATCGCGAAGTGCCCCTAGAGCCGTACAAGCGCCCGCCGCTGTCTTTCAGCGGAAACACCGCCCACTCCTCCGGCTATCATTGGGACAACGCGGCAGCCATCTACTGTGGCGGCGACCTTCGATACGACCCAGCAGACAACGTGACCCTGACCTACAAGATCGAGCGCAGCACCTTCGACCCCAGGCAAGCCTTGACGCAGCTGCGTGCGCACTCGAACCCTTTGTTCCATCCTGCTCTCATGGCGTCTGCGAGCAGCAGCTCCCGCCTGGCTCCACCTGGGCCCCAAATTCACCCATGCACATGCATTCCACGCTCACTCCACCCACACTCCGCCAGCGTCGTCATACAACGCGCACGCAGCTCTGTCTCCCGCACTGATGACGTTAGTTTACGGCATTGCCTGTGCTCAGGGATCCCAACAACGCCTCAATCCCGGTCAAGTTTGTTCTCCGCAACACAAAGGTCTGGCTGGGCGGCTTCTCTGTGGCGAGCTACGGTGACAGATTCATGGTGCGTTTATGACTCACAATGACCGTTGGGCGGTTGGGTGGATGGTAAAGTTGATTGACTTAGTGGGTGGTGGTTGGATGGGTGCGCGCACGCTAGCCGCGCTCGTCCATGTCGCTCGTCTCCAGGTCCTCTCATCCAAACACCTCCCCTGCCAGACAGTGGCATCGACCTATGCCATTTCATCCATCCAACGCCATTCGCTGCCATTCACTGCCATTCACTGCCACACTCAACAAACCGGCGGCAGGTGGACGGCTTCGAGTCGCACGACGGCACCATGGGCGCCGCGGTGCGCGGTGACCCCAACGAGCTTTACAACGCCGACCTCAACTTGAACTCGCCCCACGGGTCATGGCTGACCTCCAACATGCCCAATGAGTGAGCACCCGAGACTCGTGCTTTCCACACTACTCGGCTGCTGCTGGAGCCCATGTGGCCGTCCCCTCAGGGGGGGGGGGTAGAAAGCTCAGATTCTTACCCCATGCTTGTCCTCCTTTTACCCTCGCGCTGCTTTCCCCACAAGCCATCGATCCCTGCCTGCCTGCCTGCCTGCCTGCCTGCCTGCCTGCCTGCCTGCCTGGCCCGAACCGATCTGCGAGCTTTCCTATGTGACGTGTTCTTCCCATGTACCCCCTATTTACCACTTTACACCACACCACACCACACCACACCACGCCGCCCCAGCCTGCAGCAGGGTTACCGCTTCGGGCTGCAGTTCTACGACACCTGGATGCGACACCTGGTGGCCAACGTGACCATCCGCAACGTGGTGCACAGGTAGGTGTGCGCCCGCCCACCTAGCTATAGCTACGTGGGAGCAGCCCTGCATCGATTGTACGTGGCAGTACGTACGTGGCTGTTCAGTTTACGGTATTTATCAAGCCAAGCGCACAGCGCAAGCAAACACGGGACTGCAAACAGTGCGGCACCTGCCCTCACCTTCCTCTGCTCCTTTCCTCTCAGCGTGACATGCGTGTGTGCTTGTGTGTGTGCGTGCGTGTGCGTGCATGCAGCCCTACCGAGTGGCTGACACAGGCCGCGCTGATCTCCATGACACACTCGGACCAGTTCAAGCCCTACCACGTGGCGAGCATCCGCGGGCTGCGGCTGCTGAACGTGAGCAGCGCGGCGGTGCTGAGCAACGCGGTCACGCGCACGGGCTCCTGGCGCTTCTACAACTTCCTTGGTGGGTGGGTAGGGTGGGCGGGCACGTACGTAGGCTCGCTCGCGCATGCCTGCTGGCATTGCCGAATGATACTGCGCACGTAAGTACCGCTCTTGCACACGTACGCAAGACTGCGCACGAGGCGGAAGCCATGCATGCCCCACGACGTTGTTTGTTCGTGTGTTCATTCGTTCACGGTACCTCGCAGACGCGGATGGCTCCTTCAGCGGCACGCAGCGGCCCACGCTGGTGGCCTCCTACTCCGCCACCAACAGCACGGGCCCCTGCGACACCACCTCAGTCGTGCCGTGCGCCTCGCCCCACGCCTGGTGGATGGCCGACCCGGCTGCCTGCAGCACCACCCCGCCCAATGTGTGAGTCGTCTATCTGACTATCTCTCATGTTGTCATCCAAGTAGCGTGTTGCGGGTGGGCGCGAAGGTCCACCGCCCAGGCGCTGGAATGTGTGCAGGAATGTGCACGAATGTCCAGCTGCTCCGACACTTCTCATTCCAGACTCCGAAAGTCTCACGCGGATCCCTCGCCGCCCACCATTTACCACCACGCACGCGCAGGCCGGCGGCGTCCAACATCATCGCATGCGACTGGTGAGTCTGGCAGCTAGCCATGCACGCATAGCACGGTACGCACAGCAGCTCATCTTGCTGTGCTGTTGTATATCCGATGAGTTTCATACCGTGCACGCACGTGCTTTGACATACCCCGTGCCGCTGTCCGTCCTCGCCCCCATGCAACCCGCCGCCTTTATCCACAGGTACCCCTGGCGTACCCAGGCACGCCTCAGGCTGGAAGTTCCCACCTACACCCTCTCGGTGCGTGTGCTTACGTGTGTATGTGTACGTGCGTACGCAGCGGGCGTGCACATGCACGCAGCGTACCGCTGCTGCTCTCACTTTCACTTTCTCGCTAACACGCACCGCCGCAACACACACTCTGCACCTACCCACCTACCTCCTTCTTTGTCCACAGCCCGAGCAGTCGTCTCTCCTATCCCCCGGCATCAACAACATCAACATCTACGATGCGGGAGTGGTGGCGCAGTTTGGGTTCACGGGCGCCAACCGTCGCGCCAGCATCATCACCCGCAGCGAGGTGCGTGCACACACGCGACAGGGGGGGTGAGTACTCCCTGCTGCGTGACAGGGCTTGCTGGGAGAGGGCATCAGAGCATGAGAGACCACCACACGAGTGGTCTCCGCCACTGGGCCCCTGTCCCCCAGCAGCAGGACGCGACACTACTCGTGCGTGTCTGGCGGAACAAAGTGGAAGGCACTCGCTTTGCCTATGACCCTTCAGCACCACCACTGGCGCACACAAGCATATGCCACCGCCTCATCATCAGCCCATTGTGCCGTACGTACACCTTCCACGCACACATCGTCAGCCCATTGTGCCGCTCCTTACACGCTCCACGCGCACGCGCTCAATCTCAGGGCGTCACGGGTCTGACGGGGCGCGGCGGCTGGTACGTGCACTGGAACCTGGGTGCGCCCAAGACCATGCGGGTGTGGGCGGAGACCGTGCCGCGTGGCACCTCCATCCTCTACGCCTCACGCTATCCGCCCGGCACCACCTTCAACGTCACACGCGCCGCCAGTGCCTGGCTTGTCCCCGACGCCCAGCTGCTGCCAGCTTCCAGCCTGGATCAGGTTCTGGCGAGCGACTCCGGCGAGTACTACTACTTTGATGGAAGCTTGCTGTTCTTCAAGGTTGTGGACATTTGGGAGCAGCCCTACCAGGGGCGCGAGCCGGCGCGCGGCGAGGGCACCGGCGCCGGACTGAGCGTACCCGGCAGCCGCTGGGGCCTGTATTACCAGGTGTGTGTGCGCGCGCGTGTGTGTGTATATGTGTGGAGCGGGGGTGCTATTGCATGTGTGTGGTTGTGTGCGTGTGGTTGTGGCGTGTGTGTGTGTGTGTGCGCGCTTACGAGGATCGAGCTGCCGTCCCAGTGCTTGGACGTACGTGTTGGTGTTCCCGAGCGCCACCCGCCACGAACCCATATGAACAATGCGTGCCGCCCCGCCTCGTCCCCTGCCCTGCCCACAGGTGGATGCGGGCATGCCAAGTTGCTCGCTGTCGCCCTACCCCAGCCAGAACGGACAGGACTTCTCCGCACAATTCTGCGCCATGAACGTAAGAATGTACATGAGTGTGCAAATGCGCTGGCTATGCGTGTGCCGCCGGTTCTCCGGCGGGCGAGAGGGGACATGAGGAACCGTGTGTGTGTTGTTGCCGTGTCTGTGCGCACGTGTACCACTCACAAAACAGGTGTAAAACTGTCATGTAGAGGTCTCCTGCATCTTTGAATTGCTGTGACGTTTACACACGCACAGGGCACTGTGGACGCCTACATTCCGCCCGCCATCACCGCCCCCTACAATGAGTGGGCCATTCCCTACTGTGCCGAGGTGGCGCCGCCGCCCGGCGTGTGCGCGGCCATGGGTGTGGCCTCAGTCGACTGCACCTGCACTGCGCTGCAGCTGCAGGGCCGCTGCCCGGCCCTAGGTGTGGGCGGGCTGTGGTTGGGCGCCACCTCTGACGCCGACCTGAGGACCAACGTGGAGAAGGCGCAGGGCTACTGCTCGGTTGCCTGCGGCCGCTGTGCTGAGGGACAGGAGCAGTGCGGCGATGTGCCGCTCATGCCGCTCAGCCTGTCACGTGAGTGTCGTGGCGGGGCGGGGGCGGGTCTCGTAACTGGGGGGGCAGTCAGCAGCGAGCAGCCTTGCATTCATGCTGTCAGGTGTACTGGTGTGAACCTACATGCGGGCATGCGGGAAACACAAATGGAAGACGCGGAGACGCGGAGGGACGCGACCGCACTGCTCATCATACGTGCCACAACGCCACCGCACCCGACCTCGATCTCATCCCTGCCTCTCAATCCGTCCATGCTCGCAGAGAACATGACCTGTGAGCAGATGGTGCCTGTGGGTCGCTGCTACGAGGTGGCGCCCAAGGGCTACTGCTGGGGCACGTGCGGCGTGTGCAGCGGCGCCGGCCTGCCCTGCGTGGACCTGAGCTGGTCAGGTACATACGAGTGTGCGAGTGTGCGTGTGTGTGTGTGTGTGTGTGTGTGTGTACGTCGCCAGTGCATGCATGCGTCTGTCACTGTCAGTACACGCTGTCTCTGCATTTTTGCTTGGTGTCTGTGAAGCTGGCGACACAAGTTACCGTAATACGTAGATGACTGGATCCCCCATGCATCTATCCTTGTTGCGCAACAACAACCTCGCTTGCGACGCTCGGCTGTTGCACACACTCCCTTCCACACATGCGCGCAGACCAATACAGCTGCACGGACCTGAAGTCATGGGGCCTGTGTAATGAGACCTGGGTCACCGACAACAACTACTGCCGGAAGACATGTGGAGCGTGCATGGACCTCACAGCCAAACCGCCCTCCCCGCGCCCGCCCTCGCCTTTGCCCCCCTCCCCAAGCTCACCCTCACCTTCGCCCCCCTCTCCACGCCCACCGTCACCGCTACCGCCCTCTCCTCGCCCACCCTCGCCCCCACCTCCGTCGCCGCGCCCTCCCTCCCCCCGCCCACCCTCACCGTCACCCCCATCTCCAAAGCCACCTTCTCGCAGGCCGCCTTCGCCCCGCCCGCCCTCTCCTGCACCGCCCTCGCCCAAGCCGCCCTCCCCACGGCCTCCCTCACCTCGCCCGCCCTCGCCCACTCCTCCCTCACCCAAGCCTCCATCGCCTAGGCCCTCTCCTCCCTCTCCCAGGCCTTCTCCGCCATCTCCGCCCTCGCCGCCGCCCCGACCGCCGTCTCCCTCGCCCCCCAGCCCGCTGCCGCCCAGCCCGGCGCCGGCTGCTCCCCTCACCTCCGCCGCCACCGCCACGACGACGACCGCCCAACGCACCGCCACAGCGCGCGAGGGCGGGAGCAGCGACCCCACGCTATCTACTGATGGCACCAACGCGCCGGCGGACGCAATCGCCTCATCGCAGTCCTCAGCAGCCTCGGCACCTGCTGCTGTTGGCAGCGATGGACTCACGGCCACCATCAACGGAGCTCAGCAGCCCAGCCTTAGCAGTAATGCGGCTGGCGGTGATTTGGGTGGAGGAACGACGCAGCAGGGCTTGAGCGGCGGTAGCGCAAGCACTGCTGGTGGCGATGGTTCTGGCTCGCGCGGCGGTCCTGCTGCCGCCGTTATCGCGGGCGCTGCTGCGGCTGGCGTGGTGGTGGCGCTGGCGGCGGCCGTGGCAGCGACTGTGGCTGTGCTGCGGGCAAGGCGCGGCGGCGGCGGCAGCGTTGTGCCCCTGGGTGCCGTGGTTCTCAAGAGTGAGGGCGCTGCCAGCAGCCGCGACGCCGAGGCTGCTGCCACTTCGCCAGCGGTGGTGGGGGCGGTGGCGGCGCCGGCAGCAGCAGCTGCTGCCCAAGGCATGCTACAGCAGCCGGCGACGGGGCCCCCAGCGGGTCTGCAGCGCCGCCGCAGCTCCCGCAAGATGACGGGCGTGGTTGTGGCCGGTGCCGCTGCTACTGCTACTGCCACTGTCGGAGTCAGCAGCGGTGCTACTGCCGCCGGCATAACCAGCAGCAGGAATGCGGTGCACCCGGCGCCTGCTACAGCCGCTGCTACTGCATTGGTGACCGGCTTGCGCGGACCGAGTGCTGACAGCGGGCTCAATAATGCCGCTGCCGGGAACAGTAGTGATGCGGTGTGAAGCCCTACAAGTTGGTAGACAACGACATACGTGTACATAACGGCGGTATGGACTTGTGGTGAGTGTGGCCCTCGTGCCCCTATGGTGAAGAAGAGGGTCGAACACCCCTGAATCCCTGGAAAACACTGTTTATTGTGCGAACATTCATCCGACGCGCAGTACACTGCTTAGCTGGTTGCTTAGCTGCTTAGCTGGTTGCTTAGCTGGTTGCTTAGCTGGTTGCTATCAATTCATGTGGACCCTGATTGTCAGTTTCTGTGAACCGAGTTTTGACGAGAACTCTCATAAAGGGAGAAGTGGGCTGCGCCCACGCCACGATGGCGCATGCATGAGGCCAAAAACAACATCACCCCCCGACATAGCCGGGGTCGTACATAGGTGACTAGAGTTCGTACAAGCGAACGTTTATGCTGCTGAATGCTGTTATTTGCGGATGTTGAGTGTGCTCATGTGCTGAGACACGCATACACTGTTGGGGCGGGTTGCCGTGGGGGCGGCTCTGCAGGAGGCGAAAGCGGTTGCCGTGCGTGACTCCTACCTGCTACTTGGGAGGTTTGGCTGTGGTGCCGGCAAGGCAGCGGATCAACGGCACCAGGCCATGAGGTTGCCTGCCTGCCATCAAAGGGGCACCTCAGCGCCTTGTGGCTTCGTAACACAGCATGCCCATTCATAGTTGCGTATGCCTGATGAGTGATGAGTCACGCCGGCTTACACAGACGATCAACCGGATGTAGGGACACAAGATGTGTGTCGTTGCACGGAAGTCGCTGCACTTCTGGACCGTGCATTTTGCTGTGATTCATTGTGACGTACCGCTGCCGGGCCGAATGTGTTTGGGCTGATGCAGGCGCATTCATTCTCACACACTACTGCTGGTAGCTGGCTGGGAACTGCACCCCCCCCCATGGTCACACTGTTTGACTGCCAATCATTGGCACGCGCGCATTACACCACGCGTACGTGCGCGGTTCCCATCCGTCCCGTGCAGCTAGCGCCAGAGGTTCCTGGCAGCCCAGCATTCTCTTGCATGCTAGTAACGCCCGCCATCCACAACGACCATCATCCCAGCTCTCGTAGGCCGCCATCAGCAGCTGCCTCAACCTACCGTGCACATCAGACGCCACAGGTATCGCTGCCGCCACAAACAGCGGTATAACAGTTGCCCTACACATAAAAGCAGCAAAAGTTTGTCCAGACGGCACCCAAAGAACCTGCGCGCACGCACACACACACACACACACACACACACACACACACATACACGCACACGCACACGCACACGCACACGCACACGCACACGCACACACTTATACAGTCCCGTGCGTCCAGTGACTCCACGGCAGTCCCATGCGACCATGCCAGCTAGTCGCATGCGTCTCAGTTCTGCCGTCCTATAAGCACGTATGCATACTGGTTGCCTGCCTGCCCCAGGCCCAGCCACAGCCCCAGCCCCAGCCACAGCCACAGCCGCACACTATCCCGTTCCTGGCACGCTGCACATACCCATACCCTCGAGCACGATCAAAAACATCTTCATTTGCTTCCTGCCGCTGCAGCCCCAGCCCCTGCCGCCGCCGCCGCCCCAGCCCCTGCCGCCGCCAGCCCCGCGCACGCCTTGTCATGGCCGCCCTCGCGCCAATGCTGCAGCTGGCACGCGCCGCAGCAGTACGTGATCTGCTTGCAGCGCGCGCACGTCTTGCCGCGGCCGGGCGCGATAAGTGCGCTGGGCCCATCCAGGCTGCTGCATTCCGGGTTGCCGCACAGCTTGAAGGCGCCGGCGCCAGCAGAGGCCGCGGCAGCCCCGCCGCTGCCACCGCTGCTACTGCCTATGCTGACACCTCCGCCCACCACCACGCCCGCCTTCCGCAGCCGCGCCTCCACCTCCGCCGGCGACAGCAGCCGGCTCAGCCGCGACCCAGCCCGCATCTGCTGCTGCAAAGCTGGACGCGGCTGCTGCGGGTCCACGTCCAAGAGCCTTTCCATCACAGGGCTCTTATCCTCCGTACCAGACAGGCCCAGACCGGCGGCCGACCGCGCATGCGCCTCCAGCACCTGGCCGGTCGCGTCAATGTGGTCCACGAGGTGATGGCGCCCGTGCCGATCTGCCAGCAGCCGCAGCTTCCGGACGAGCCTGTCGTTGCTGCCGCCGTCGCTGCCGCTGCTCAGGGCTGCTTCAGGCCTGGGCACCCACAAGCGCGAGGCAATGAGCGCCTCGACCAGGTGCAGGCACGCCAGCTCCAGCTCCTCACCGGCCTTGCCCTGCGGCCACTCCGTGTCATCCGGGCCCGCCGGGCCTTCCAGTAGGTTCCGCACCAGCCCATACGTGCTAGTTCTGCAGGGGCCCCACAACGCTGCGTGCCAAGACTCTGACGCCAGGCGCGCCGCCGACGCCTCCTCCGCGTCCTGTGCCTCGTCCCTCGCTGCCATGCAATCCGGCACGTGCCCAACCAGGCATAAAAGCAGCCGCACCACCGCCAACCTGTGCGCCAGCGTCCAGCTCAGTCCGTTGATGACTGGCACCGGCACGCAAGGCGGCGCAACAAAGGCGGCGCAGCTTGCATGCTCCAGCAGCAGCGGCAGCCAGCGCTGCAGCGCGAAGGACGCAAGCAGCGCCTGCTGCGCCGCCGCCGCGGAGCCGGCCGGCGGCGCGCCGCCCGCCGCCACCAGGTCAGCCAGTCGCATGCGATCCCTTGAGCGCTGCTGATCAATGTTGTTGTACCAGAGCGGTCCGGCCATTGCAGCCAGGTCTTCAAACTCCTCCATGCTGCTAGTGCTGCAGCCCGCAAGCACAGTTGACGGCTGCTGCGGTCGCCGAGAGGCCGCGCCACTGCGACGGTCCACCTGGTTCTCGCCCCGCGCGCTGCTGGTGCTGTTTTCCCGCCCAGCGACTGTCTCAGCAGCCGCCGCCATTGCAACTTCATCGTCATGCTTCTCCGTGCTGCCTGCTGGTGCCGCACTTGGCTCCGGCTGCTGCAGCTGCTGCTGCGGCGGCCTAGCAGCGGCGGTCTCAGCAGCCGTCGGGGCCCAGCCGCCAGGCTGCTGCTCACTCAGGGCAACCAGCAGTAAAAGATGCTCCAGGAGTTGCAGGATCCAATATACTACCAATATAGATGGCATGAGCACCAGCAGGGGAAACTCGCTGCTGTGTATGATCTTAACCAGCGCCCGCCGCCCATGGCTCAATAGTGTCAAGAGCCGTGATGTCGGCAGTGGCAGGGGCTGCGGCTGTTGCGGCTGCTGCCGCTGCTGTGGCTGCTGCTGCTGCGGCGGCGGCGGCGGTGGCTGCGGCTGCTGCTGCAGCTGCTGCGGCGGCGGCGGCCGCGGCTCCAGAACGTCTGCCCCGCAGACTGCCACCAGCTGCTCCAGCAGCGCTACTACCGTGTTGGACAGGAGCCGGGCGTCCTCGGGGACCGCCTGGTTGAAGGCAGCAGGCAAGCAACGCAGCCACGCGGTGCCGGGGCATGTGCGCTTCAGCAGCAGCTCCACGGTTGCCACAAGCCCCACCACCTCATGCACAGGCGCGTGCGCCACAAGGGCCGGCCAGGCGCCCGACCGCCGGAGGCCCCTGGTCATGAGGTCGAGGACTGCGGCGGTCTCAGCAGTCCGCAGCATTGGGTCGCAGTCCGCAGCTTCGGGCCATAGCTGCGGGCGGCGCAGGGCTCGCTCCAGCGCCGGCAGCAGCCCCGCGTCCAGCGCGCAGCGGGCACTGAGGCGGGGCCAGGGGTCACTGGTTTCAGCCGCGGTAGCTGCATCTGCCGCGGTAGCTGCATCCGTCACCGCAGGGGTCCGCGGCTGCGACGGTGGCGGCGGTGAACCGGCTGGATGAGCCCTCGGGTGCTTCAGCAACTGATACACCTGCCCAGCGGTAGCTGCTTCAATCTTAGCCCCGCCCAATTGCATCACCAGCAGCCGCCACAGCCCCGGAAGCCGCGCTGCCGCCTGCTCCGGCCGTAGCTGCGACAGAAGTACCCGCATCAGGGGCGTCCAGCGCGTGGTCAGCGGCTCAGCTATTGGGGCGAAATGCGTGGACTGTCCCGCAGTCCAGAAGGCGTTGTGATGCCGCTCCAGAAACGCGTAAACCGCGACTGGTGGGTAAGGCGTGGTGATGCCCAGGCGGCGGCAGCGCAACGGCTGCTGCTGCTGCTGCTGCTGGCTGGCCGGCTGGTGCAGCGGCTGGCTGCCGATAATTCGCGGTCCACCGCCGACTCCAACGGTCGCCTGGAAAACACGCAGGAACACGGAAATAGCCACACTCTCAAGCGAGCCTGCGGCCACTCCCGATATTGTTGTTATCAACGGCCGCAGCGGCGGCGCGAGCCCTGCCGCTCCTGTTGTCGGCACCTCCCTTCTTGGCGACGGCAACGGCGACTGACGGTTAGCGGCGAGAGCATCTGCTGCTGTTGTGCCGCAGGCCCCTGTTGAGCCGTCAACTGCCCCAACCACAGCAGCAGCAGCAGCAGCAGCAGCAGCACCGCCGCGGCCGCCGCCGGCGTTACCAGCAGCGGCAACAAGCGATTCCATGCTTGCTCGCGCGCACCCGGCCAACCAAAGCGCAAAGTACTGTGTGCAGGGGCCGCTAGCCAGCTGTATTCCAGCCTGTGCAGCGATCAGTCGGCTGTTGTCCAGAACACCGCTGCTCGCGACGGCGTCGGCGGCGGCGGCAGCGGGACTCGACGCCGCTGTTGTGCCGTTGGGCTGCTGCGACATATCCTCCTGCTGTACACGCCGCTTTGAGGCGACAGCGGGCACCAGCACAAACTGGAGGCAGTTACACAGCGTCACAGCAGCCTTGCAGTTGTGGAGCCAAGGGTTCAGGAGGGCCTCATCAGCGGCTGCCGCTGCTGCTGCTGTCTGCTCCTCGCTTGTTAGCGGGTGACGGGGCGGCACCGTCCCTGCCCGTGTTACAGCCGCCGCTGCCGTCGGCGGCGGCGGCGGCGGTGGCGGGCAGGCCGCCGCCAGTCGCAGCACCGCCGCCGCCGCGTGCTCCAGCAGTTGACTGCGACCCAGCGCGTCAAGCAGCTCAGCCAGTTGCTGCTGCTGCTGGGCGGGCGGCTCAGACGACGACTGCTGCGAGCCGGGCGCGCTGCTGCTGCCGCTGGCCTCGCCGTCGCTGCGCCCGGCCATGTTTACTATGATACCCGTGGGCACGGGTAAGAGGTGAAACACGACACACAGGATGTTGTTCAGGACCGCGGCGGCTGCCCCCGTGTCCCTGCTGTGCGGGGCAGCGGCTTGGTGCGGGCCGCCACTGCCGCCGGCGCCGCCTGCCCCCCCGCTGCTTGCGCATCTGGCGTTGCAGCTCGCGCCGCCACTGCCGCCCACTCCTGACAGCCGTGACACATACCTCGCGTAGCTGCTCAGCACATCCGCTCGGAGTAGCGCCAACGGTGCACGGGTGGCCAGCAGCACATCCTTGGGTATGTCGCACAGCATTGCAGAGGTGCGCTCATGTGCATCCTGCGCGCCTTGCCTGCCCTGACCGAGTGCGTGCGCTGACCAGCAGTGCGCCAGGACCAAGGCTGTCAGCACTTGCTCGCCGTCGGAAGTCCCGAGTTGTTGCGCATTTACTGTTGAAGCTGCAAGCGCTTCCAGCTCTGACAGCCGCAGGCCGTCTATGCTATCACTGTTTGAGAGTGCTAGTTTCTTGAAGTAGCCAAGGTTGCTGAGTAACGATGTTGCCTTCCGAATTTCTTGCGGTTCGCTGGGCGCAGCTTGCTCCATTTTGAATTTGTTTCGTTCTAGCAAACTCACAGCATCTATATGTATTAGCCTGCGTTGACAGCAGCCACCGGATTACAGATGCCACTGGATGCCATGCTCCACATGCGGCGGGCCTGCGCGGCATTAGATTCTGGTCCACTGGGTGCAGTTTATTGGGGCGTGTGTACGCACCTGGGGCGGGGCGCGCCGCACAGACTACAGTATTGAATTCGTTTGACGGCACCAAATTCAATACTGGCGCAAACAGCAAGTGTTATATGATATTATCATAATTGGTAGTTCCTATGTTCCGCCAGTAGACGGCGGGTCTAAACTGGGACAAATGACTTTATACAGATTATCGAACCGGTGATCGAGAGCAAAGCGACCGAGCCCTAGTGTTATGGATTGTACTAGGCTATTGTATCAGGCTGAAGTATGTCGACGGCCAACAACCCGGGTTTGACACCCCAGCCAGACGTGACGGCATGACTGCCAGACTGAACACGCATGCCGCGGCCTCGTCCCAGGTCGACGAGCCCGGCCAGACGGGTTCGAAACCCTTAACGAATTCGTATATTGGTGATGAGGGTCGCGGCTTGCGGAAGAGACTCACACGCTTGGGTGCGTAGCCGCGTGGGGAATCGCCCGCGTGCCCCTTGCCAGCCCTTGCAAAGCACAGGGGCCGCGGTGCATCAACGCAATGTTCGCGGTTGCATCATGCGCCTCTCGCGCTCCCATATCACCCTCCATTTACTGCCGCCGGAGCTCAGCAAGCTAGGGAGCTGGAATGGGGGGCCTAGGGCAAAGTTAGGTGGCCGAAGCCCCCTCCTACTTCGGCATCCCGGATTGCCGAGTCAGCGGACTGGAATGCCGACCCGCACCCCATCCCCACCCACCCCCACCCCACACACAAGCAAGTTAGGATGGCCTGCTCAGGTTGGCGAACTGGGGGCGGTTGAGAGCAGTCCATGCCATGATCACGACCATTCAAATCCCACGGGGCCACGATGCCGCAGGCCTGCACCAGCATTCCATTTCGCCCGTGTTTGTAAGGACGGTGAGGACTCGCCTTGGATGCCGACCTTCTGGTAAGTTGAGGGCCAAAGCCTGCCCCCATTCCAGCAAGCCAGGAGGCTGGAATGGGGGGCCTAGGGCAAGCTAGGCGGCCGAACCCCCCCGGTGCCCCAAGGTCCGTGCCTCGCTTTGGGATAGACATGGAAATTTTCCGTCTACCGATACCGAATGCAATCAGTCCTCCCTGATGCTGCGGGGCTCAGCCCATTTTCCAGCTGTACAAAGCTGACACCCCTTGTCCCTGGTTGTAGTACTGTGAACGCGCGCGTCGGGTTGGCGAACCGCGAACGGCGCTTGCAATAGTTTAGTTGGCCGAACCACGTCAGATTGGTGACCGACCCCCTTTACCCCCTTACCTAGATTGGCCGGGTCTGCCAAATTTCCCACCCCCTTGGTCGCAGTTCATATGGGGAGCGTATGAACGCGCGCCTCACAGAGTAGTTTCCGACTGCCATCAACTCAACGAGCACGCACATGGTAGCATCTGCCATCTGGCGTCCACACACACAGACATTTCACGAGAAGGGGAGGAAAGGGGACAGCCTCGACGCCCCCAATGAACGGCTAGTCAAGCGTGTACAATTGCCCGCTGCTTTGCTGTCTAGTGTCTACCGCCAGGCTCACAGCCACGGTCCCGTGTCACGCAACCACCTAGGCACAGCCCTCAACACACGCGCGAGCGACTCAATGCCTAACCCATCCCCACATCGCCCGACATCGTCGGCCCAGGAGTTCGAGGAGGTTGCAGTCGAAAGGACAACAGCGCGGCCACCACCCAACCAACAGCAGCGGACTGATGTACGGACGTCTCTCCGCTCCGCCGCCGCATCCGATGTTGTCCAGTCCGTCGCTCTGCATTTTACCTACCTGTTACCGCTGGGGTGCACTGAAAGCGGTCGGCGGCGGCGGCGCCTCTGCCGCCGCCGGGTACACAGCCGCCGCCTCCGGCGGCAGCAGCCCTGTTGCGGCCGTCGAGCCAGGCGGCGTCACCGCAGCAGATGGCAGGAACGCAGGCGGGCCCGCCGCAGGCGCCATGGCGGCAGGAGCTGCGCCCCAAGCAGCCGCTGAAGACGGGGCCGCTGGAGACGGGGCCGCCAGAGGCAACTGCGCCCCAGCAGCACCATTGACACTAGCAGCACCGCCGGCAGCGCCGGCGGCGGCGGCGGCGGCCGCCGCCAGGGCTTGCTGGTCCGCCGCCGCCGCCTGCAGAGCGATGGCGGCGGCCTGTGGCGGCAGGCCCGCCACCGCCGGGTCGGCGCCGCGCTGCATGAGCGCCGCCGCCGCCTGCACTGCCGCCACCTCCGCCGGCGACAGCGCCGCCGCCAACGCCGCCGAGGGCAGGACGAACGCGCCGCCGCCGCCGCCGCCGCCGCCGTCAACGCGCTTTTCGCCGCCACCACCGGCACCAACGCCCCCGCCACTCCCCGCCGCCAGGGGCTGCTGAAACACATGCTGCTGCACACCACCTGCCCACTCTCCCGCAGCCCCGCCGCCGCTCCCAATTCCGACAGGCGTGTTGCTACCCGATGGCGCCTCGATAAAGGGGTCAGCTGCAGAGCTGCTGAGCAACGTGCAGGGCGCGGGCGCCGCAGGCGGGAACTGCGTAGCCGGAAACGGGGCCGCCGCCGCCGCCCAAGTTGCAGCCGCTGGCGGCGTGGGTGCAGGGGTTGGCGCGGTGGCGGGCGGCGGCGGCGGCGCCGTGCTGCTGAAGGGGTTTGGTTGCGGTTGTTGCTGCGTTTGTTGTGGCTGCTGCAGCTGCTGTTGCTGCATGAGCGACGAAGACGGCACGTACCCAGCACCGCCACCGGGACCTCCAGCCCCGCCACCGCCGCCGGCAGGGCCGGGCCCACTGCCGCCGCCGCCAGCAGCACCGCCGCCGCCGTCCACCAGCATAGGAGAGGGCGGCGGCGTCCGGGGCGGCGGCGGAACGCCGCCGGCGGCAAAGCCCGTCGCCGTAGCGGCTGGCGGCGGCGGTGCGAAGTCGTGCATGTTGTCTGCCACACCGGTCCGCAGCGCCTGGCATGGCGGTGGCGGCGGCGGCTCGAGCGCCGTGTCGGTGGGTTTATCGCCGCCGCCGCCGCCGCCGCCGCCGGCGTTCTGTTGCTGTTGCTGTTGCTGTTGCTGTTGCTGTTGCTGTTGCTGTCGCTGTTGCTGTTGCTGTTGCTGTTGCTGTTGCTGTTGCTGTTGCTGTCCCTGCGGCAGCTGTAGCGTGATGGTGGTGCCGCCGGGGTGCCGGATGGAGGCGGACAGTGCCCGACTGGCGCCACTGCCGCTACCGCCGCCGCCACTGGCGACACTACCGCCGCCACCGCTGCCGCCACTGCCGCCACTCCCATCCACGTCACCTCCGTCTGCACCACCGCGCGCACCGTCGCCGCCCCCACTGCGACCGCCTCCCTCTGCACCGCCACCGCCGCCATCAACGCCGCCTCCTACTCTACCTCCAGCACCACCGCCGCCACCAATAAAGCCAGCGGTTGGCGAGGTCGTACCGCTGTCGTACGGCGGCGGTGGCCGTGGCGGCGGCGGCGGCGGCTCCGGAGCAGCAGCCGCACCGCCGCCGGGCCCGCCGCCGCTAGAAGGCAGGCCCAGACCCGGCCCCGGTCCCAGCCCCAGACCAGACCAGGCCGGCGGCGCCAGGGGCGGCGGTGGCGGCGCCGCCGCCGCTGCCACTGCCCCTGTTGCTGCGGCCGCCGCCCCGCCGCCGCCGCCTACGGCTGGTGGCAGCAAGTGGTCGAAGTAGTGGCCCAGGGAGGGCTCGCGGGACAGCTGCAGCGGCGGCGCCAGGGCGGTGGAAGGCGGCTGCGGCGGCTGCGGCGGCTGCGGCGGCAGCTGGGAGGTGGGCAGCCCTGCGGCAGTTTGGACGTGGGTAGGGGCCCACAGCAGCACGGCAACGTTCTGGTCAGACTCGTACCGGGCATGCCGAGTGGCGGCGATACCGGATAGGTCCCAGACTCAGCGTACGGTACGGGGTGTGCGGACGGAGCCGTATTGAACTAAACCAAGGGGCAGCACGCACACGGCACACGTAGCAGCAGCGCTCGGCCAGCAACCGCAGGCGCCTAGCAGGTAACCCAGCCACCCACCCAATCACCCACCCACCCACCCAATCACCCAGCCACCCGCCGTGCCCACCCACGCACCCACCTAGGCCGCCGCCACCGCCGCCAGCACCAGCAGCTGATCCGGCGCCACCATCCACGTCCATGCCAGCAACACCACCTGCCGAACCAGGAGGGCCATCTGCGGGGTCCAGCGTGGGGGTCCAGCGTGGGGGTCCAGCGTGTCGCTGCAGGCGTCAACACTGCCGTCGTCGCACCCAACCGCCCCCACGACCCAGCCACAACCGAGCTAAGCACGCGTGCCAGCTATCCTGCCGAATGGCACCACCACGTGCGCGTGCTCATCAAAGCCACGTCATTACCAAACACGAATCCCAGCCATCCCAGCCATCCCTTCCCGAGCAACACTGCGCCGCCCCCACCACCTGCAGCTGGACCAGTCGCAGCCGCAGCGGCAGCACGTGCAGCTCCACCCATGCCGGCGCGGTCGCCTGCATCACCGCCAACCGTACCAGGCGCAGGCTGGTGTGGCGCAGCCGGACCAGCATCGGCGCCGCCTGCCGCAGGCTGAGGCTGCGTCGCAGCAGCAGCAGTAGCACCCGGCCCCAGAGCTGTAGCAAGTCTGCCGCCAGGGGCACCAAAGACTCCTGCTCGCGCTCCTGATGGGATGCCGGAGGGTGTGGCGGCGGCGGCGCCGCCGGGGAGGGCGCTGCTACTGCCACCGCTGCCGCTACTGCCGCCGATGGGGCCGGTACCAGCAGTGCCGCCGTCGGCGCCGCCAGTGCCGCCGCCACCGGCGGCAGGTCTGGCTGTAGCGGCTGTAGCAGGGCTGGGAGCGGCCGCGCCGCCGGTGGCGGTGGCGGTGCCGGTGCCGGCTGCTCCGGCGTCGCGGGTGGCAGCGGCAGGAGTGCCGCTCGGGCTGCCGCCGCTAGGGCTGCCTCCGCCGCCGCCGCCGGCTGTAGCTCCGGCCGGCCCGCCGCCGGGCTGTGGCTGCTCCGGTTGGGAGCTTGCCGGGGCGTCTGGGGACTTGAACTGCGCTTTGGGTGCCCGGAGAGCGGCGGCACACAGGCGGCGACACACACAGGAGCGGCACATGGGTCATGCAGTGGGCGATGGGGAGGCTTCTGTGGACACATCCAAACCCTGACAAACCGTCTGAGATTACACACAGACAGTCAAGCACACAAAACACATACACGCGCACGCGCGCACACACAACCCAGCAGGAGCAACAGCAGCAGCACTTACATCCCACGTCAGCTCGCCGCCACCCGCCGAGTCCAGCCGCCACCGCAGTGTCCCCCGCGCCGTCTCCGCCTCGCCGCTTGGCGGCAGCTGGCCGCCGCCGCCGCCGCCGCCGCTGCCGCCGCCGCCGCCACTGCCCGCAGGGCCCGCCGCTGCCGGCCCAGAAGCGCCAGCGCCGGCGCCAATAGCGCCATGAAGAGCAGACGGCGCGGCGGCAGTTGCCATGTCACTGTCGCCGGTGGCTGGACCGTCGCCGCCGCCGCCGCCGCCTGCATTGCCGCCGCCGCCGCCGCCGCCGCCGCGGCTCAACAGTAGCTCGTTCAGGATCTGCCGCGCCGCGTCCGGTTGCTCGGCGGCGGCGGCGGGCTGGCGTGGCTGCTCCTGTGGCGGCGACGGCTCCGGCTGCTGTTGCTTCTGTTGCTGCGGCCGCTGTGGCTGCTGCTGCTCTTGCGGCGGCGGGCGCTGCGGCTGAGGGGAACCGTCGGGGCCGCCGCCGCCGGCCGTGCTACTGCCACCGAGACCTTCCGCCCCGGCGGTTCTGTTGCCGCCGCTGCCGCCAATGGCTCCGGCGGCAGGGGCAAGGGCAGTGGGGAAGGTGGAGCCAGAGGTGGTGGTGGCTGTAGCACCGCCGCTGCTGCGGGCGGGTGCGGGTACGGATGTGGGTCGTGCCTGCGGTGAGTCATCAGGGGCGAGTCCCGCCGCCGCCGTTGGCGCGCGCTGCCCTGCACTAGTCCCCGGCGCCGGCTGCTGTTGCTGTTGCTGTTGCTGTTGCTGTTGCTGTTGCTGTTGCTGTTGCTGTTGCTGTTGCTGTTGCGTTGGCGGCACCGAGGGGCGACTCGACGGCGGCGGCGTCGATGCCGGCGGAGTGGTGGGACCGCCGCCGCCGCCACCGCCACTGCCACCGCCAGCCGAGCTGCTACTGCCGCCGCTACTGCCGCCGTTACCGCCACTGCCGCTGCTGCTACTGCCGACTCCCGCGCCGCCGCCGCCTGCTACAGCTCCAGCGCCGTGCGTCTGGGCGGCGTCATGCGGCGCCGCCGCAGGCAGTGCCGCCGCCGCCGAGCAGCCGCCGCCGCCGCCGCCGGTGGTTGAGATTGGCGGCGGTGCCGTCGGCCGCATGCTGGAAGCGGGGGCGGCTGTGGGCGGCTGCGGCAACGGCTGGGTTTTGTCGAAGATGTTATTGTTATTGTTGCTGTTGTTGGTGGCAGAGGTGGTGGCGGTGCCAGGGCTGGGTGAGGGTGGGGATGAAGACGTGGGAGGTGGCGGGCTGGGTCGGTGCGGCGGCGTCTGCGGCGCCGCGGCTGAGGGCGGCGGCGGCTTGGCCTCTGGATCCGCAGCTGCTGCTGCTGCTGCTGCTGCTGCTGGCGGTGTGCCGCGCGATGCCGGGGAATGCGATGATGGCGATGGGGCGGCGCCGGCGGCGGCAGCAGGGGCGGCTGCGCTGCCGAGCTTGTCTGCTGCTGATGCTGGTGGTAGTGCTGATGCTGTTGGTGCTGACGCGGGAGACTGCTGCGGCGCAGGTTGCGTACCCGCCGCCGCTCCTGCTGTCGCCGCCGCTGCGGCCGCTGCCGCGGCCGCCTCCTCGTGCTGCCACTCTACCTCCATGTGTACGTGATGGCCAAACGCGACGACGGCTGCCGTCGCTGCAGCAGCGCCCGCCTGTGTCGCTGGCTTTGTCGCGCCGCCGGCCGGGAGGTGACGTTGCTGCTCACGCTCGCCGGCTGCCTACGCGGCCCCTCCACAGCCGCCTCCACAGACGGGCAGGTTGGATCTTTTTGTGATCGATCTGAAATTGAGGCAGAGCAGCTCTGAGAGCAGCTCGGCGAGTGTCGGTGCCGACCCTCGGGACCCCGAGAAGAAGCTCGACAGAAGCTTCAGAGTTGAAACGGGGTCGCTCGCACCACAATGATGAGTTACAGCAGTACAGGCGCAAATGGACACGAGCGTACACGAGCTATAGCGTTCTACAATGTGTGTGTTGCAATCTTAGTCGCCCTAGAGAGGCCAAGCGCCCCTGAAAAGCAAGCTTACTAGTTGCAGAAGCAGTGCTGCAGTTCTGTATGATAAATGCCAACTGCGACTTGCAACACATCCTGCGGCATCCTCCTGCACATCCCCATCCTCATCCCACTTCCAGCTCTCGCCACCTCCCCACCTCCCCACCTCCCCACCTCCCCAAGTCTAACCCCCCATCGCCCTCATCCCCCCTTCCACCTTCACCCCAGCCTCACCCCAGCCTCACCCCAGCCTCACCCAATCATCATACTCGCACTCCGTCGTCACACTCAGTCCTCATACTCGTGCAGCGACGCCCGCCCCGACCGCGCCCCGCCGTTTGGCGCCAGCGTGTTCAGGTGCGGCAGCCGGTGGCCGGGGCTCAGCGCCGGAATGGTGCTGGCGCCCGCGCTGCTGACGGTGCTGCCCATGCCGCCGCCGCCCGAGCCCCCGCCATCCTCGTCCAGTGCGTACAGGCCCCCTGCCGAAGCCCGGCCCGGACCCAGCAGGTGACTATGGCTCTGCAGGCTGAGCGAAGACCCAGGGCGGCCGGCGGCGGAGCCGCCGCCGCCGCCGCCTCCAGGCGGCAGCGTCAGCGGCGAGCCGCGACTCGCCGGCGACCTCGCCGCCGCCGCCGCCAGGCCGCCGCCGCCGCCGCTGCCACCCTTGGGTGTGGGCGGCGAGGAGCCGGCTCCGCCTCCGCTGCCACCCCGCCCTGCACCTGCTGCTCCGAAGGAGGCCATGCGGCCCATGACGCGTGTGTCCGCCAGGTAGGCCTTCACCTCGTCGATGCGGTGCACCAGGTCGCGCGCCACACCCGCGTGCACACCCAGGTGCCGCTGGTAGGCCTCCAGAGCCTGTGTGTGTGTGTGTGTGTGTACGTGTGTGTGTGTGTGTGTGTGTGTGTGTGCGTGTGTGTGTGTGTGTGTATGTGTGTGTATATGTGTTAAAGAGCACAAGGAAAACATTACGCGTAGGACAGTGTGTGTATACGTGTGTGTGTGTGTGTGCGTGTG
>NC_057020.1:5926546-5980748 GCF_000002595.2 Chlamydomonas reinhardtii
GAATTCGTTTGACGGCACCAAATTCAATACTGGCGCAAACAGCAAGTGTTATATGATATTATCATAATTGGTAGTTCCTATGTTCCGCCAGTAGACGGCGGGTCTAAACTGGGACAAATGACTTTATACAGATTATCGAACCGGTGATCGAGAGCAAAGCGACCGAGCCCTAGTGTTATGGATTGTACTAGGCTATTGTATCAGGCTGAAGTATGTCGACGGCCAACAACCCGGGTTTGACACCCCAGCCAGACGTGACGGCATGACTGCCAGACTGAACACGCATGCCGCGGCCTCGTCCCAGGTCGACGAGCCCGGCCAGACGGGTTCGAAACCCTTAACGAATTCGTATATTGGTGATGAGGGTCGCGGCTTGCGGAAGAGACTCACACGCTTGGGTGCGTAGCCGCGTGGGGAATCGCCCGCGTGCCCCTTGCCAGCCCTTGCAAAGCACAGGGGCCGCGGTGCATCAACGCAATGTTCGCGGTTGCATCATGCGCCTCTCGCGCTCCCATATCACCCTCCATTTACTGCCGCCGGAGCTCAGCAAGCTAGGGAGCTGGAATGGGGGGCCTAGGGCAAAGTTAGGTGGCCGAAGCCCCCTCCTACTTCGGCATCCCGGATTGCCGAGTCAGCGGACTGGAATGCCGACCCGCACCCCATCCCCACCCACCCCCACCCCACACACAAGCAAGTTAGGATGGCCTGCTCAGGTTGGCGAACTGGGGGCGGTTGAGAGCAGTCCATGCCATGATCACGACCATTCAAATCCCACGGGGCCACGATGCCGCAGGCCTGCACCAGCATTCCATTTCGCCCGTGTTTGTAAGGACGGTGAGGACTCGCCTTGGATGCCGACCTTCTGGTAAGTTGAGGGCCAAAGCCTGCCCCCATTCCAGCAAGCCAGGAGGCTGGAATGGGGGGCCTAGGGCAAGCTAGGCGGCCGAACCCCCCCGGTGCCCCAAGGTCCGTGCCTCGCTTTGGGATAGACATGGAAATTTTCCGTCTACCGATACCGAATGCAATCAGTCCTCCCTGATGCTGCGGGGCTCAGCCCATTTTCCAGCTGTACAAAGCTGACACCCCTTGTCCCTGGTTGTAGTACTGTGAACGCGCGCGTCGGGTTGGCGAACCGCGAACGGCGCTTGCAATAGTTTAGTTGGCCGAACCACGTCAGATTGGTGACCGACCCCCTTTACCCCCTTACCTAGATTGGCCGGGTCTGCCAAATTTCCCACCCCCTTGGTCGCAGTTCATATGGGGAGCGTATGAACGCGCGCCTCACAGAGTAGTTTCCGACTGCCATCAACTCAACGAGCACGCACATGGTAGCATCTGCCATCTGGCGTCCACACACACAGACATTTCACGAGAAGGGGAGGAAAGGGGACAGCCTCGACGCCCCCAATGAACGGCTAGTCAAGCGTGTACAATTGCCCGCTGCTTTGCTGTCTAGTGTCTACCGCCAGGCTCACAGCCACGGTCCCGTGTCACGCAACCACCTAGGCACAGCCCTCAACACACGCGCGAGCGACTCAATGCCTAACCCATCCCCACATCGCCCGACATCGTCGGCCCAGGAGTTCGAGGAGGTTGCAGTCGAAAGGACAACAGCGCGGCCACCACCCAACCAACAGCAGCGGACTGATGTACGGACGTCTCTCCGCTCCGCCGCCGCATCCGATGTTGTCCAGTCCGTCGCTCTGCATTTTACCTACCTGTTACCGCTGGGGTGCACTGAAAGCGGTCGGCGGCGGCGGCGCCTCTGCCGCCGCCGGGTACACAGCCGCCGCCTCCGGCGGCAGCAGCCCTGTTGCGGCCGTCGAGCCAGGCGGCGTCACCGCAGCAGATGGCAGGAACGCAGGCGGGCCCGCCGCAGGCGCCATGGCGGCAGGAGCTGCGCCCCAAGCAGCCGCTGAAGACGGGGCCGCTGGAGACGGGGCCGCCAGAGGCAACTGCGCCCCAGCAGCACCATTGACACTAGCAGCACCGCCGGCAGCGCCGGCGGCGGCGGCGGCGGCCGCCGCCAGGGCTTGCTGGTCCGCCGCCGCCGCCTGCAGAGCGATGGCGGCGGCCTGTGGCGGCAGGCCCGCCACCGCCGGGTCGGCGCCGCGCTGCATGAGCGCCGCCGCCGCCTGCACTGCCGCCACCTCCGCCGGCGACAGCGCCGCCGCCAACGCCGCCGAGGGCAGGACGAACGCGCCGCCGCCGCCGCCGCCGCCGCCGTCAACGCGCTTTTCGCCGCCACCACCGGCACCAACGCCCCCGCCACTCCCCGCCGCCAGGGGCTGCTGAAACACATGCTGCTGCACACCACCTGCCCACTCTCCCGCAGCCCCGCCGCCGCTCCCAATTCCGACAGGCGTGTTGCTACCCGATGGCGCCTCGATAAAGGGGTCAGCTGCAGAGCTGCTGAGCAACGTGCAGGGCGCGGGCGCCGCAGGCGGGAACTGCGTAGCCGGAAACGGGGCCGCCGCCGCCGCCCAAGTTGCAGCCGCTGGCGGCGTGGGTGCAGGGGTTGGCGCGGTGGCGGGCGGCGGCGGCGGCGCCGTGCTGCTGAAGGGGTTTGGTTGCGGTTGTTGCTGCGTTTGTTGTGGCTGCTGCAGCTGCTGTTGCTGCATGAGCGACGAAGACGGCACGTACCCAGCACCGCCACCGGGACCTCCAGCCCCGCCACCGCCGCCGGCAGGGCCGGGCCCACTGCCGCCGCCGCCAGCAGCACCGCCGCCGCCGTCCACCAGCATAGGAGAGGGCGGCGGCGTCCGGGGCGGCGGCGGAACGCCGCCGGCGGCAAAGCCCGTCGCCGTAGCGGCTGGCGGCGGCGGTGCGAAGTCGTGCATGTTGTCTGCCACACCGGTCCGCAGCGCCTGGCATGGCGGTGGCGGCGGCGGCTCGAGCGCCGTGTCGGTGGGTTTATCGCCGCCGCCGCCGCCGCCGCCGCCGGCGTTCTGTTGCTGTTGCTGTTGCTGTTGCTGTTGCTGTTGCTGTTGCTGTCGCTGTTGCTGTTGCTGTTGCTGTTGCTGTTGCTGTTGCTGTTGCTGTCCCTGCGGCAGCTGTAGCGTGATGGTGGTGCCGCCGGGGTGCCGGATGGAGGCGGACAGTGCCCGACTGGCGCCACTGCCGCTACCGCCGCCGCCACTGGCGACACTACCGCCGCCACCGCTGCCGCCACTGCCGCCACTCCCATCCACGTCACCTCCGTCTGCACCACCGCGCGCACCGTCGCCGCCCCCACTGCGACCGCCTCCCTCTGCACCGCCACCGCCGCCATCAACGCCGCCTCCTACTCTACCTCCAGCACCACCGCCGCCACCAATAAAGCCAGCGGTTGGCGAGGTCGTACCGCTGTCGTACGGCGGCGGTGGCCGTGGCGGCGGCGGCGGCGGCTCCGGAGCAGCAGCCGCACCGCCGCCGGGCCCGCCGCCGCTAGAAGGCAGGCCCAGACCCGGCCCCGGTCCCAGCCCCAGACCAGACCAGGCCGGCGGCGCCAGGGGCGGCGGTGGCGGCGCCGCCGCCGCTGCCACTGCCCCTGTTGCTGCGGCCGCCGCCCCGCCGCCGCCGCCTACGGCTGGTGGCAGCAAGTGGTCGAAGTAGTGGCCCAGGGAGGGCTCGCGGGACAGCTGCAGCGGCGGCGCCAGGGCGGTGGAAGGCGGCTGCGGCGGCTGCGGCGGCTGCGGCGGCAGCTGGGAGGTGGGCAGCCCTGCGGCAGTTTGGACGTGGGTAGGGGCCCACAGCAGCACGGCAACGTTCTGGTCAGACTCGTACCGGGCATGCCGAGTGGCGGCGATACCGGATAGGTCCCAGACTCAGCGTACGGTACGGGGTGTGCGGACGGAGCCGTATTGAACTAAACCAAGGGGCAGCACGCACACGGCACACGTAGCAGCAGCGCTCGGCCAGCAACCGCAGGCGCCTAGCAGGTAACCCAGCCACCCACCCAATCACCCACCCACCCACCCAATCACCCAGCCACCCGCCGTGCCCACCCACGCACCCACCTAGGCCGCCGCCACCGCCGCCAGCACCAGCAGCTGATCCGGCGCCACCATCCACGTCCATGCCAGCAACACCACCTGCCGAACCAGGAGGGCCATCTGCGGGGTCCAGCGTGGGGGTCCAGCGTGGGGGTCCAGCGTGTCGCTGCAGGCGTCAACACTGCCGTCGTCGCACCCAACCGCCCCCACGACCCAGCCACAACCGAGCTAAGCACGCGTGCCAGCTATCCTGCCGAATGGCACCACCACGTGCGCGTGCTCATCAAAGCCACGTCATTACCAAACACGAATCCCAGCCATCCCAGCCATCCCTTCCCGAGCAACACTGCGCCGCCCCCACCACCTGCAGCTGGACCAGTCGCAGCCGCAGCGGCAGCACGTGCAGCTCCACCCATGCCGGCGCGGTCGCCTGCATCACCGCCAACCGTACCAGGCGCAGGCTGGTGTGGCGCAGCCGGACCAGCATCGGCGCCGCCTGCCGCAGGCTGAGGCTGCGTCGCAGCAGCAGCAGTAGCACCCGGCCCCAGAGCTGTAGCAAGTCTGCCGCCAGGGGCACCAAAGACTCCTGCTCGCGCTCCTGATGGGATGCCGGAGGGTGTGGCGGCGGCGGCGCCGCCGGGGAGGGCGCTGCTACTGCCACCGCTGCCGCTACTGCCGCCGATGGGGCCGGTACCAGCAGTGCCGCCGTCGGCGCCGCCAGTGCCGCCGCCACCGGCGGCAGGTCTGGCTGTAGCGGCTGTAGCAGGGCTGGGAGCGGCCGCGCCGCCGGTGGCGGTGGCGGTGCCGGTGCCGGCTGCTCCGGCGTCGCGGGTGGCAGCGGCAGGAGTGCCGCTCGGGCTGCCGCCGCTAGGGCTGCCTCCGCCGCCGCCGCCGGCTGTAGCTCCGGCCGGCCCGCCGCCGGGCTGTGGCTGCTCCGGTTGGGAGCTTGCCGGGGCGTCTGGGGACTTGAACTGCGCTTTGGGTGCCCGGAGAGCGGCGGCACACAGGCGGCGACACACACAGGAGCGGCACATGGGTCATGCAGTGGGCGATGGGGAGGCTTCTGTGGACACATCCAAACCCTGACAAACCGTCTGAGATTACACACAGACAGTCAAGCACACAAAACACATACACGCGCACGCGCGCACACACAACCCAGCAGGAGCAACAGCAGCAGCACTTACATCCCACGTCAGCTCGCCGCCACCCGCCGAGTCCAGCCGCCACCGCAGTGTCCCCCGCGCCGTCTCCGCCTCGCCGCTTGGCGGCAGCTGGCCGCCGCCGCCGCCGCCGCCGCTGCCGCCGCCGCCGCCACTGCCCGCAGGGCCCGCCGCTGCCGGCCCAGAAGCGCCAGCGCCGGCGCCAATAGCGCCATGAAGAGCAGACGGCGCGGCGGCAGTTGCCATGTCACTGTCGCCGGTGGCTGGACCGTCGCCGCCGCCGCCGCCGCCTGCATTGCCGCCGCCGCCGCCGCCGCCGCCGCGGCTCAACAGTAGCTCGTTCAGGATCTGCCGCGCCGCGTCCGGTTGCTCGGCGGCGGCGGCGGGCTGGCGTGGCTGCTCCTGTGGCGGCGACGGCTCCGGCTGCTGTTGCTTCTGTTGCTGCGGCCGCTGTGGCTGCTGCTGCTCTTGCGGCGGCGGGCGCTGCGGCTGAGGGGAACCGTCGGGGCCGCCGCCGCCGGCCGTGCTACTGCCACCGAGACCTTCCGCCCCGGCGGTTCTGTTGCCGCCGCTGCCGCCAATGGCTCCGGCGGCAGGGGCAAGGGCAGTGGGGAAGGTGGAGCCAGAGGTGGTGGTGGCTGTAGCACCGCCGCTGCTGCGGGCGGGTGCGGGTACGGATGTGGGTCGTGCCTGCGGTGAGTCATCAGGGGCGAGTCCCGCCGCCGCCGTTGGCGCGCGCTGCCCTGCACTAGTCCCCGGCGCCGGCTGCTGTTGCTGTTGCTGTTGCTGTTGCTGTTGCTGTTGCTGTTGCTGTTGCTGTTGCTGTTGCTGTTGCTGTTGCTGTTGCTGTTGCTGTTGCTGTTGCTGTTGCTGTTGCGTTGGCGGCACCGAGGGGCGACTCGACGGCGGCGGCGTCGATGCCGGCGGAGTGGTGGGACCGCCGCCGCCGCCACCGCCACTGCCACCGCCAGCCGAGCTGCTACTGCCGCCGCTACTGCCGCCGTTACCGCCACTGCCGCTGCTGCTACTGCCGACTCCCGCGCCGCCGCCGCCTGCTACAGCTCCAGCGCCGTGCGTCTGGGCGGCGTCATGCGGCGCCGCCGCAGGCAGTGCCGCCGCCGCCGAGCAGCCGCCGCCGCCGCCGCCGGTGGTTGAGATTGGCGGCGGTGCCGTCGGCCGCATGCTGGAAGCGGGGGCGGCTGTGGGCGGCTGCGGCAACGGCTGGGTTTTGTCGAAGATGTTATTGTTATTGTTGCTGTTGTTGGTGGCAGAGGTGGTGGCGGTGCCAGGGCTGGGTGAGGGTGGGGATGAAGACGTGGGAGGTGGCGGGCTGGGTCGGTGCGGCGGCGTCTGCGGCGCCGCGGCTGAGGGCGGCGGCGGCTTGGCCTCTGGATCCGCAGCTGCTGCTGCTGCTGCTGCTGCTGCTGGCGGTGTGCCGCGCGATGCCGGGGAATGCGATGATGGCGATGGGGCGGCGCCGGCGGCGGCAGCAGGGGCGGCTGCGCTGCCGAGCTTGTCTGCTGCTGATGCTGGTGGTAGTGCTGATGCTGTTGGTGCTGACGCGGGAGACTGCTGCGGCGCAGGTTGCGTACCCGCCGCCGCTCCTGCTGTCGCCGCCGCTGCGGCCGCTGCCGCGGCCGCCTCCTCGTGCTGCCACTCTACCTCCATGTGTACGTGATGGCCAAACGCGACGACGGCTGCCGTCGCTGCAGCAGCGCCCGCCTGTGTCGCTGGCTTTGTCGCGCCGCCGGCCGGGAGGTGACGTTGCTGCTCACGCTCGCCGGCTGCCTACGCGGCCCCTCCACAGCCGCCTCCACAGACGGGCAGGTTGGATCTTTTTGTGATCGATCTGAAATTGAGGCAGAGCAGCTCTGAGAGCAGCTCGGCGAGTGTCGGTGCCGACCCTCGGGACCCCGAGAAGAAGCTCGACAGAAGCTTCAGAGTTGAAACGGGGTCGCTCGCACCACAATGATGAGTTACAGCAGTACAGGCGCAAATGGACACGAGCGTACACGAGCTATAGCGTTCTACAATGTGTGTGTTGCAATCTTAGTCGCCCTAGAGAGGCCAAGCGCCCCTGAAAAGCAAGCTTACTAGTTGCAGAAGCAGTGCTGCAGTTCTGTATGATAAATGCCAACTGCGACTTGCAACACATCCTGCGGCATCCTCCTGCACATCCCCATCCTCATCCCACTTCCAGCTCTCGCCACCTCCCCACCTCCCCACCTCCCCACCTCCCCAAGTCTAACCCCCCATCGCCCTCATCCCCCCTTCCACCTTCACCCCAGCCTCACCCCAGCCTCACCCCAGCCTCACCCAATCATCATACTCGCACTCCGTCGTCACACTCAGTCCTCATACTCGTGCAGCGACGCCCGCCCCGACCGCGCCCCGCCGTTTGGCGCCAGCGTGTTCAGGTGCGGCAGCCGGTGGCCGGGGCTCAGCGCCGGAATGGTGCTGGCGCCCGCGCTGCTGACGGTGCTGCCCATGCCGCCGCCGCCCGAGCCCCCGCCATCCTCGTCCAGTGCGTACAGGCCCCCTGCCGAAGCCCGGCCCGGACCCAGCAGGTGACTATGGCTCTGCAGGCTGAGCGAAGACCCAGGGCGGCCGGCGGCGGAGCCGCCGCCGCCGCCGCCTCCAGGCGGCAGCGTCAGCGGCGAGCCGCGACTCGCCGGCGACCTCGCCGCCGCCGCCGCCAGGCCGCCGCCGCCGCCGCTGCCACCCTTGGGTGTGGGCGGCGAGGAGCCGGCTCCGCCTCCGCTGCCACCCCGCCCTGCACCTGCTGCTCCGAAGGAGGCCATGCGGCCCATGACGCGTGTGTCCGCCAGGTAGGCCTTCACCTCGTCGATGCGGTGCACCAGGTCGCGCGCCACACCCGCGTGCACACCCAGGTGCCGCTGGTAGGCCTCCAGAGCCTGTGTGTGTGTGTGTGTGTGTACGTGTGTGTGTGTGTGTGTGTGTGTGTGTGCGTGTGTGTGTGTGTGTGTATGTGTGTGTATATGTGTTAAAGAGCACAAGGAAAACATTACGCGTAGGACAGTGTGTGTATACGTGTGTGTGTGTGTGTGCGTGTGTTAGGAAAAAACAACAAAACGAAGCCCGTGTGCGTGTGTGTGTGCGTGTGTGTGTGTGTGTGTGTGTGTGTGACTACGGTTTCCACGGTTATTCTGCCAGATCACGTGAATCGTGTATCTGGTATAACCAACGACAGGGCTCTCAAACGAGGGCTGCCGTGACCTGGCGTTTCCCCGGCAGAGCGCAAACAGCTCTGGAGTCCACAGGGTAACGCACTCCGACCCTTCACCGCGCCAGTAACCCTTGCGGAATTACTACCGGTATAACAACCTCAGACCCAGCGGGCGAGCTACATCTTAAGACCAGGCGGGCAGAAAACAAAAAAACAGCAAACATAACAAAACACGCAGCACGCAGCACACGACAGCACGCGATAGCACGACCACAGTGGCTGTGGGGCTGAGTCCTGCGACCCCGCAGCCTGCACGACCTCAACCGCAACCTAACCAGCTCTCGACGCCAGGGCAGACTATGCCTAAGGGCAGCCACAAACGCGTCTGGCCACTAGGCCGATCCAGGCCGTAAGGCCCGGGGTGTTGCAGCACCCAACACACCCTCTCAGGCATAAAACCCCACAAACCTGGCCCTGCTCCCACGGGCGTAAAACAAAAAACCCTTCGCCTGCCCACTAAGTGTGTGTGTGTGTGTGTGTGTGTGTGCGTGTGTGTGTGTGTGTGTGTGTGTGTGTGTGTGTGTGTGTGTGTGTAGGTGTTGAGGGTTCCATGCATGACTATTTAAGACGAGTTGATGTTGACAGGACAGGGGGGGGTTGTAAACACCAGCCCAAACTAAACCAAACCAAGCCAAACTAGCAGAGCACAGGCAGAGGCGGGGGACCGGGATGATTCGGATGGTCGGTGGTTGTTCGCAATAGTCCCATGCAAGAATATGCATTACATGCAACGGGAGGCACCAGCCCAACCCGTCTTGTCCCGTCGATGCCCGCATCCACCTGGCCTGCTGCCGCGCCCTGGCCCGCTTCCCCACCCACCCTCCGTTCTCCGCATGAACGGTTTCCCCCCCCCCCCCGCCCTGCTGCTCCACGGCGCCTCGACCCACATCCCATAAGTATCATCGCTTGCAACTAACACCTCTGCCTGTGCTCCGCTCGTTTTCGTTGGCTTTGGTTTAGTTTGGGCTGGTATTTACACCCCCCCCCACAGCCACACACCTCCACCCGCCCCACCCCCCCACCTGGCTGAACAGGTGCTGTGCGGTCCTGAAGTCGCCGGACGCCAGTGCCACGTCACCACGCAGCTTGAGCACCTCGGCGCCCTGGGGGCAGGAGGGGCAGGCAGGCAGGCAGCAGGGGGGAGGGAGGGGGATTACAATCATATTCGTTAAGCAAGTGGTGGTTGGGGAGGGAGGGAGCATGTGAGAGCGGGGTCTGGAGCGGGGGCTGGGCTGCAAAGGCACACGTCCGTCATTCCCTTCTCTCAGCACCAGCCGTCCTCACACCATTCACCCCCACTAGCCCCCACCCAATACCTCACCCAGCCACCCAGCCACCCCTACACCACCCATACACACTTTCGCCCGCGCACCTGCACCTCCCTACCGCAATACCGCTTTCCAGGCTTCTGGCTTCAAATACGGTATCCCTGTCCTCCGCCCGCCCCGTGCCAGCTCTTCCGACACCCAACCCCACTATCTACCCCACCCCCAGCCAACCACCCCGCCTTCCCAACACCCCAACCTCCACCAACACCCGCGCACCTGCACCTCCCTCCTCAGCACGTCTCCGGGGCTGCCGCCCTCCTCCGCGCCCGGGTACATCACACACAGCAGCGACTCCAACTCGCCGTAGCAGGACACGGCCTTGTCCTGTGTGTGTGTGTGTGGGGTGTGTGTGTGTGTGTGTGTGTGTGTGTGTGTGTGTGTGTGTGTGTGTGTGTGTGTGTGTGTGTGTGTGTGTGTGTGTGTGTAAATACCAGCCCAAACAAAACCAAAACCAACGAAAACTGGAGTGCAGGCAGAGGAGTTAGTTCCGAGCGATAATACTTATGGGATGTGGGCCGAGGGCAACGAAAACGAGCGGAGCACAGGCAGATGGTGGAGAGGAGGCAGGTTGCAGATATGAGGCGCAAACTAAACCGAACCCATTGCAAAAGAGCGAGGAGAAAGGGGCGGCGAGGGAGGGGGTGGGAGGGAGGAGGGGGGGGCAAGGCGGGTTCATGTGACCGCGCCCAACGAAGTAGGTCTCAGTCGTCAAGGGCAGGGGAGGGGACGCGGCGGCGGCGTTGGTTGGTTGGGTGTCTGTAAGAAGGTTTGTTCGGGCCATGCAGTGACAGCGCACGTGGCAGGCTGACAGCAATACGACCACTCCACACCACCAGCCCGTGGAGTACTGTTTCCCGCCCCCCGCCCCCCTGCTTCCGCCCCTGCCCACGCCACCCTCCTCCCACGCCCCCCGCCCCCCTGCTTCCGCCCCTGCCCGCGCCCCCTCCCCCCGCCCTCCCTTCCTCCTGCCACCCCCCCCCTGTCCGGCCCCACTCACGTACTCCCGCCGCGCCACCAGCAGCGCGCCCTTGTCCTTGAGCGCGCGCACGTGCCTGCGGCAGCAGCAGGTGGGTAGTGGGCGGGTGGGTGGGCGGGTGGGCGGGTGGGTGGGTGGGGCAAACACACACGGGGGCACACGGGGAGGCGGTGACGTGCATGGTGAAGCGAGTGATACTGCAGCGCTACTGTTTCCTGGTTAACTCCCCTCCCCTCCCCTCCCCACCCACCCACCCACCTGGCCACGGGCAGCCACCCTCCCTCGCCGTACTGCGCAAAGGCGCTCAACACCTCCTCCACCATTTGCAGCTGCCCCGACACCTTGCCTTGGTAGCCTTGGGGGGGGGGGAGGGAGGTCACATCCAGGGGGGGAAGAGCCGCTGATGAGAACAGGTTGTAATAAACATTGATGTGCTGGCGTCCAGAGGCACAGCGGGGAGAGGGGTAGCCGTTCATGTGGAGAACGGAGGGACTAGTGCACAGGTTTGAATGGAGTGCCGGCGTCCAGTGGGTACAGGGCGGTGGGTACACGGGAGGAGGTGGAGAGGTGGAGGTGTGAAGGTGGAGGGGAATTGTGGGGAAGAACTGGATCAGGTGGAGCAGGTGCAGCAGCACGCAGTGGTCATGCAGCTACGCAGTCAGCCTGCGTGGCACTCGCCCCCACGCTCTCTCCCCCGCCCGCCACTTCTTGATTGAACGAATGTAACCCCCCGCAAGCCTTTCACCCCACCCTCCCCCCCCCCACCCCCCACCTGACTGTTTCCTTACGGGATTGGTTCAAAGTAACCCGCCCCCCCCACACACACCTCCCCCCGCCCGCCCCCCCCCCTCTATCGCATTGGGTTTGGTTTAGTTTGGGCTGGTATTTACACCCCCCCCCACCGGCCCCCCCCTCACCGTAGGCCTCCGCCATGCCCGCCATAAAGTCCAGCGAGCGGCACCACAGCGCGCGGAAGGCGGGCTGCTGCGTCTTGAGCTCGCGACCCACCACGTCCTCAAGCCTTTATGGGGCAAAAGCAGCAGCAGCGCACACGCACCGGAGGTGAGGGGCGCGGCGTGGGTGGGCGTGGGGGGTGGGCGTGGGGGTGTGTGGGCGTGGGGTGTAACAGTGTACGGTGGCGGGCAGAGGCGACAGCACACAGCGCACACACACACACACACACACACACACACACACACACACACACGGCGGACTGGGCGACGACGAGCTCAACACCTTCGTCGCCCTGTTCCCGCTGGTCTCGGTACCGGCACCACGCTACTTTTCTCTTAAGCCCGCGTCACAGGTCCGGGACCCCGTCCGGAGCCCGCGATGCATGCGCGATATGCCCATCGGTACCACTCGCTCGGTCACCTTCTGCGACAACCTGATGGCTCTGGTGGCTCTGGCGGACGGCGGACCTCGTCACGGAGCACGGCCATGTCGCCGAGGCGTACGGCGCGGCACTACCATGCACCCGCGACACGTCGCAGCGCGTGTTCAAGCTATCAGGGGGGTAACTGGATTCTGGGGGGTGGGGGGCTCGTCACGAACAGCCGACGCGGCCACTGCGGCCGCGCGCGTGCCTAGCCTCGGTGCCGCCGTGGAGTGGGGAGCGGGAGGCCAGCTCCCGCCAGCCCACGGCGCACACACGTCACACGCACACACACCCGCCTGACACGTCTGGAAACGCTGCAACCGCCGCCCGCCACATCCCCCATGCAGCCTTGACCCCGTTTAGTCGCAGTGCCACCGCTAACTCGCCCTCTTCCCATAGTGTTATTGTACTTAGTGGGCGGGATTTGGGACGCGTGATACCTAGCTTGTCTGCTGCACGCCGCCTCTCTTGTCGCCGTTGCCATTCACATGCCCGTGACACTTCCTCGCTGCCGCCCTATGCCCATGCTTCCACATTTGCCTATAGGTGAGCTCGACTACGACCAGCGGGCGGGAATCTGGGAATTAGGCATGCTGGGTAAACGTTGTTTAGCGCGCCCAGGGTGCGGAGCATGGACGCATACAGGTGCAACGCGGGGTCAGGCCGAATGGTCGCCCGTGGGGTTCCAGGCTTATCGCGGGTAAGTATGATTACCTGGGTCACGGCAACCACGCGACGCTCGGTAAATTGGTAGGTATCGGTAAGTAACTCCGTCGCGTCATTGGGCGGGCTTTCGTTTCGTTTTTTATAACACACACACACACACACACACACACACACACACACACACACACACACACACACACAGCCTCCTCCCGCCACTGTGCATTGTGCCCCTTGTCCTGCAACCCCCCCCCCCCCCCACAACCCCCCCAACAACCCCCAAAACACACACATGCACCCCCGCCCACCCACCCACCCGCCCACCCACCCACCCACCCACCCACTCACACATCCACATCCACACACATCCACACACACACACATCCCCCCTCGCCCCCCACCTGCGCCCCTCCACGTCTATCACGTGGTTCAGGCAGTACATGGCGCTGTCGTACGCCCGCTCCGCCTCGCCCGCCAGCCGTACCGCCTCCGCCTCGTGCGCGTCCGCCTCGTCCCTGTTCCACAGGGGGTTGCATTCATGATAAATATAAGGATTGAAGGCGTAGCCAGATACAGTAGCATAGTAGGGGGGGAGTATGTGCCCGTGCGCAACACAGCAGCAGCCGCAGCAGAGGCAACAGGTCCCGAAAGTAGCAGGGGGTGGGTGGGGTGACATTGTCGTGGTCGTGGTCGTGCGGGGGGGGGGGGGTTGACACGGTCACGATGAGCTCAGGGGATGGTAGGCGGTAGGCAGTCGTGGGGGAGCAGCAGGGGATGCGGGGATGCGACGGGAGAGGGTGGGTTAGGTGGGTGGGTGGGTATAACGGGACAGCACAAGGGGAATCGCGGTGTGCTTAGAGGTGGCGAGGGTAAGGGGTCTCTGAGCCTGAGGTGTGGAGGGCGCATGAGGCACCCAACCACTCACAATCACCCACCCAATCCCACATCCAAATCCTCCATCCAATCCCCCACCCAATCCTCCACCCAATCACCCTCGTTTTAGTTACTTTTCATTTAGCTTGGGCTGATATTTACAACCCCACCCCAATCCCACCGCCCCCAGCCCCCACCCGGCCGCCACGCCCCAAACCCGCCCCCCCACCTGAAGTGCTGCTCCTGCAGCCTCCAGCGCTCTAGCTGCTCTGGGCTGTAGAAGGCGTCCCCGCGGTCAGTGCGGCGGTCGGCGCGGCCCGCGGTGTCGTCGGCACTGCGCAGGGAGGACTGCTTCTCTGAGGGGGCGGCGGCGGCGAGTGGGCGAGTGGGCGGGAGAGCAGGGGGGGGGGGAGGGTGGGTAGTGGGTGGGTGGGTAGTGGGTGGGCAGTGAGTGGGCAGTGGGTGGGTGCGGGCTTGCGGTTGTTTGGGAGGCGACAGGTGCAGACGCGGGTGGGTAGATGCGGGGCAGAGGGACATGAGAGGCGCGACCGAAGGCGCGGTGCAAAGCTCCGTGGTCCCCTCCTGTGCTTCACACCCCCGCCCCGACACCGCAGAACGCCCCCAGCCCCCTACTAACGCCTCTGCCTGCGCTCTGCTCGTTCCAGTTGGTTTGCTTTCGATTGGGCTGGAATTGGCGACGACCCCCCCCCCACCGGGGGTAACGACTTCGTCTGCAGTCTTCAGTGCATCCTGTACCGCTTTTCCAAACATCCTTGCAACCCCCCCCCCCCGCCCCGCCAGCTCACCCGCTCCTGTCCCCCCAACACACACAGACACTCCCAGCTCACCCGCCCGCTCCAGGTCTGCCGCCCTCAGCCGGCTCTCCGCCACCACGCCGTGGCACTGCGCCATGAGCGCCACAATGCCCATGTCCGTCACCTGGGGGCAGGGGCGGAGTGGGGGCGGGGGCGGGGGCGGGCGGGGGTTGCAAGGATTGGTACAGAGAAGTGTAGCGATGTAGACAGCAGGTGTGGTGTTGCGCGTACCGATGACCGACGGCGTCCGGTGGGGGCGGGGGCGTGTGAGACTGTTGATGCATACAAGAGCACAAGGAAAACATTGCACAATGACAATGCAGCAAAGGTGTTGTCAAGCATCGGCCACACTCTCCTCCTCGCTCTATTGCATTGGGTTTGGTTTAGTTTGGGCTGGCATTTACACCCACCCACCCCAATCCCCCACGCATCCGCACCTCATTGATGGTGGAGCGGTCCGAGTGGCCCGCCTCCACGTCCTCCACCTCCTCCGGCGTGAAGGCCACAGGCGGCTGCGGGGGATGGCAACACAGGATGCACACACACACACACACACACACACACACACACACACACACACACACACACACACACACGGCGACACCACCGATATGAGCACACACGAGCGCGTTAGCAGCCATGCCGAGTGTGGCTGTGATAGCTTGGAGCGTCGCGCTGAAGCGCTGGCGGATGTTCATGTGTAATGCAAGGTCTCGCCTCGCCTAGCTAGCCCAGCCTGGCCAAATCTGCTACGATATGACTGCGGCATTAGCTGCGGTAGTTGGCTGTCCCCGTGACGGACCCACGTACGGATCGCATACGTGTGGTACCCCACGACCGGGAACCCGCAGCCCCGTCTGCCGCACTCCCGCAGCCCCGCACTTCCACACTCCCTCACCCGCACTCCCGCCGCCCCCTCCCGCCTCCCCCCCTCACCCGCAGTCCAGCCGCCTTGACCAGCTGGCTGAGCGCCTTGCGGCCCAGGCCCGCGGCGGCGTCGGGCGCCAGGCCGGGAGCGGCGGCGGCGGACAGCAGCGCCTCGGCCCGCATCACCTGCAGGCGTGTGGGGGACAGGGTGGGGGGAAGGGGGAAGCCATCCATGGGATGGTGTGTATCAAATATGAAGTGAAGTGCCGACGTCCAGAGGTACAGCGGGCACACGCGACGCATTCCATACCGTTGTTTCGCCAGCGGCAGGCTGCTGGCTCCCCCGTGTTTCCGTGGCGGCTAACGCTAAAACTAAGTTCCTATTGAAAGCAAGTAGTCTGGAGTAGTAGTGGTGATAAGTAAGGCTCGTTGGTAAAGAAGCTGAGTGCATGCGTCGAGGTGGCTAGCTTAGCTGCTGCGGCGCGAAACCGGGACCCCGCGAACTCACCTAATCGCTCAGCAATGCAAGCCACGCCAGAGCCGCGCGCGCAGGGGGGAAGCACACACAGGAAATGGGCGAGCGGCAGTAAGGCGTGGCGGACTCAAACGGTAAACAGGCGGCACAGACATACAAGCAAACGTGCAATGCGAGTAGTAGTGAGAGCCAAAGTAAAAACGTATAAAAAACGGCACGACCACGCGAAACAAACGTAAAAGCAAGGGCAGCCCAAAAACGCAACGGGGTCCACACGATGCCCGGAGCACACGCACACACACTCATGCAGACACACACGCAAAACCCCGACAACCAACAACGGCGGGGGAGGAAAGGTTAGGGGGCGCGGCGGGGCTCGGATGAGCTCCCACCACCGCGCCAACCCACGAGGCAACTCCCAGGTGCACTCGTGAGCGGACACAGCGGCGGGGGATCAAGGGGGCCCCGCGGCCAACAAATCAGTAAAACGAGCATCAATGCGCTCAGCCAGCATAAGGCCGGGGAAGGGGGAAGGGAGAGGGAGGGGAGGATGTTTGGAGGCGGGGGTTGCAAGGATGTTTGGAAAAGCGGTACAGGATGCACTGAAGACTGGGAGGGCGCAGGGCGGTAGAGTTGTAAGTACCAGCCCAAACTAAACCAAACCGAGCTAAACTGGGGGGAGGGGGAGGTGAGGGGCGGGGCGGAGAGGGGGGGAGAGAGATGAGGGGCAAGGGGGAGGCATACTTGTAGTTCAATAGTAACGGAGAGATGGGCAGCAAAGTTTTCACCAAGCCTAGTACAGCCAAGAATTTCAAGGAGTGAGCGGTTTAGGGAGTGAGCAGGTCGGTGTGTGTGTGTGTGTGTGTGTGGGGGGGGGGGGGGGTTACATTCATGTGTTTGTGTGTGTGTGTGGGGGGGGGGGGAGTTGCAAGGATGTTTGGAAAAAGCGGTACAAGGGGGGGGGGCGGGTGCATTGCGCATGGGGCAGCTCTGCGGGCCCAAGCAGGGGTAGGGTAAACCCCACCGCCGCACCCTCCACCACTCCGCCCAGTAAGAAGCAGGGGAGCTGGAGGCATGCAGGACCCCCGTTACCAGCCGCAGCCCCGTCACCCTCAGCGTCGGGTTAATACTCGCCCTACTCCAACACTGACGCGACCAACGAGCCTATCCTCGACAAATTCCATCCCACCCCACCCCACCACCCCTCCCCCTGCCTCCCCCTGCCTCCCCCCGCCCGCCTCACCTGCACCTCCGTGCGCAGCGCCGCCGCCACCTCCGTGTCCGCCACCTCGGCGGGAATAGCCGCCAGCGCACTGCGGGCATGTAGGGGGCCGGGGTTGCGGGGTTGGGGCGATGCCAGGGGGTTATTCCCTAGGCATGAAGAGAGTAAGACGATGGCGGTGAGGGGCTAGCAATGCTCCGCGTGGGCAGGCTGCCAGTCGTGGAGATCGCCTCTAATGCCCAGCCCCTTCAGTAACCCCCGTATCCTCGCGGAAGACACCACACCTACTGCATGCCCTTGACCTCTGGTATGAGGCCTCCTACTCACTCCGCATAGACTCACACATTCCTCCTCCCATCACCTCCTCCCTCCCCCTCCCGCCCCCTCCCCGCCCCCTCCCTCCCTCCCGCCCCCTCCCCGCCCCCTCCCGCCGCCGGCACGCTCACTCCTTGCAGTGCTCCGCGGCCTGCTTGTCGCAGCCGTGGCCCTGGTAGGCGCGGGCCAGAGCGAAGTGCGCCTTGGCGAGCAGCAGCGGCTCCTCGCGCACAGCCACAGGCATGGTGCGCCACACCACCTGGATGCGAATAAACATACATAATAAACACATACACATGTAATAAACATATTAACAAATATAAAGAAAAATATATACATGTATAACTACTCAACATAAATCTATCAGCATATGAATACAGACATGACAACGCATTGAGCTTGGGCACCCACTGGCCGCCCTGCTGCTGCGAGGGCGGTTGTGCGTAAAGGCCGTGAAGAGCGGAGAGCCTGGGAGCCCGAGTGAGGTCCGGCACACCCGTGTCCACCCGCTCCACCGCCGCAGCCCCCACCTCGGGGCCCCCCCGCCTCGCCCCCGAGGGAGTTCAGTTTACTGGGCTGGTAACTTCATATGCTTGTTAACACACACCTCCAGCCCGCCGCCCTGCCTCACCTTGGCGTGTCCCAGCGCCAGTTGCGCCAGGTGCACCTGTGTCCACGGGTCCTTGGCGCCCTGGCACCCAGGCGGCGACACACGGAGGCAGCCGCGGACAAGACAACGACAACGACAGGGGGAGCAGTAAGACGGGAGCTGAGCAGAGGCGCGAGACACACAGGCTCACACGCATACCACAGATACTAGTTGCGTAATGGCACTACGGCACGACCTGCGGCCATTGCCTGCGGCCGCAGCCCTAACCCTGGTGGCCTCCGCCAACCCACACCATCAGCACCCCTTACCCCACCCAACCAACCCCCGTGCATCCTGCACCGCTTCTCCAACCGTCTTTGCAACCTCCCCTCCCCCCCCTACACACGCCCACACACAAACACACACGCCCCCACCTGCCCCTCCGCCTCCAGGTCGCTCTGCACCTCGTACAGCCGAACCAGCGGCGTGTCTGCCTCCAGCTCCTCAAGAGGATCCGGACCGCCGCCGCCGCCGCCGCCACTGCCGCCGTACGCGCCGCCGCCGCCACCGCCGTACCCGTTACTGTTGCCGTTATAACCGTTGCCGTACACGGGCCGGCCGTCGGGGCCGAAGCCCAGCCCCGCCAGGCCGCTCTCGCCGAGGCCGTTGGGGTGCGGCGGCGGTGGCGGGTCCATATCCTCATCAGCCAGGGTGGTGGGCTCGCCTGCGGGGATGGAGGGGGGAGGCGCGTGAGGTGGAGAGGTGGTTGGTTGGGGTTTTTGGCGGGGCTCGGTGCCGGCCCCTACGCCACCGGACCTGCCCTCCCGGCGTGCCTCACCAACACCGGCGCCGAACGTACCTCACACGCAAACGCACGCTCTCTCAGCGCCCTCCTCAGACCCTCCGCACGCTCTCTACACACCCATTCATCAGCCGCCCCACCACCCCGCCCCACCCCTCCAGCCCTCCACCGCGCCCTGCCCTCACCGTCCACTTCGATCTGCTCCTCATCCGACACCACACTGAACACGCCGCGGCCGCCGCGCACAGAAGTGGCAGCCTCACTGCGAGCCGGCCGCCCGCCACGACCGCCGCCGCCGCCGCCGCCGCCACTGCGCGCCGCCGCGTCCAGTCGCGCCACTCGCGCCAGATGGTGGTTGGTCAGGGGCGCGGGCGGCGGGCTCCGGGCGGAGGGCTGGGAGAACATGCTGCGCGACAACTGCAGCCATGGGACGAGCGGGAGGAGCGGTGTTGTTGTTGATGTGTTGGTGTTATGATGTTTGTAATGAATGGGAGTGAGTGGCATTTGGGAGTGGGAGCCGGAAGGAGCAGGTTGGGGCATGCGGAGCCGAACGGCGGAGTACTGTTGTGGCGTTCACACCAGACGGTGTTGCCCCCGCGCCGGAACACAGCACGCCTGCACCTGACAACCCCACCGCACCCGACTCCCAGGCGTCCCTGCTAAGGTGTGATAGCGCCTCACCTGTGCAGGTGGCGCCTCAGGAGGTACAAGCAGCTCCGCTTCCTCCATCTGAGCACTGCGCCGAGCGCGGGGGCTGCGCCCGTCGCCAGGGTTGTGCGACGAGTACCCGGACGCCATCAGGGCACTGCATACAACGAACATATGATAAGCGAAATAATGCAGCAGCAATGTTACAGCAAGCGGCGAGCGCAAGAGCTTCGTGCGGGCGATGTTGATGTTCCTGAGCCCCGTTTGTACAGGAAAGCATTATGCAGACCAGGCTCACGCTGGAAACCACACATTTTGCAAGCCATACGTAAATGGTTGACTTGAGCACCCACCTGGCCCTGCGGGTGGGCTATAAGGGTCCGCGGCGACGCCTGCTGCGCTCGCTCAAAGCCCTATCGCAATGATAAGCGTTTGTTTCAGTAGCTGGTCACAAATGGATGTCTTGCCCGGTATCTAGCAAAATTGGCATGAAAGTGGGCGAGTTGGCCAGCGTGTTGTGGTCTCTTGGCCTGTATCAATGTGCTATTCGATATTGAGCAAATGGAGCTTGTCTATAATGATGCGTGTCGGTGTCGGATGCCTACGCCAACCGTGTGCGGCATGCAGTGGGCGATTACCCGCGGATGGTCGGGCAGTCCGCCTTGCCCAGCAGGCCGGGACAGCCCAGGGTGAGCCCATGGGCCCCAACACTTTGATACCTTCTGCTCAGTCTGTTGCTTGGTGCCTGTCAAGCTTAATGGTTTCCGCTGCAGTCGTAGCCAGGGAATCTCAGGCACCTGCAGGCACAGCACTTCGGTAGCAATCCCCTGGTCCGATCCCTTCCGCAGGCCGATTCTGGGACAGACACAGCAGCACTTGCGCGCATGGTGTGCGGCTGCTGACCAGGCTGCGGGAGCGGGGGGCGGCGGTGAGACCAGGTTCCAATGGGCGGCGCAGCCTGGGGTCGCCTGGAGCAAGCTGGGGTCGCCTGGAGCAAGCCCTTCTTAAGCTATCACTGTATCTATCATTGTAACTATGAAGTGTGCACGCGCATGTGGAGGACGAGGGACCAGTGTCAGGGGCGCGGAGTGGGGGTATCGCCGGGCAACGGCGCTGGGGGCAGGGGCAGGGGCAGGGGCAGGGGCAGGGGCAGGGGCAGGGGCAGGGGCAGGGGCAGGGGCAGGGGCAGGGGCAGGGGCAGGGGCAGGGGCAGGGGCAGGGGCAGGGGCAGGGGCAGGGGCAGGGGCAGGGGCAGGGGCAGGGGCAGGGGCAGGGGCAGGGGCAGGGGCAGGGGCAGGGGCAGGGGCAGGGCAAAGAACCCTCCCCCATCATTCGCGAAAGCTGCCTGGAGCCATGGACTGCACCGTTAAGAGTTTGTGTTCATTGGAAAACGGGAACCGGTGGTGCGGACCCCTCTGCCCACCCGACGTGGCACGCCGGGACCCCTCACCAGCTCTCCGGGCGTCTGCGCCACAACTGCCATGGGGCCGCGGTACAAGCCACGGTCCCCGATGGCGAAGGAGACTCTCTTACACTGTTACCTTGTAGTCACTAGTTCTGTATAATAGTAGGGACATAGCTTGACATGTGTACATGGTGACAAGCTTTCGTGTCTAGGGTAGGGGATTCGACTCGATTCTGATGCGCCTTGCCCAGTCTTACCTTCTCGCGCTGGCTCATTGATGAAGATGGGCTTCAAGGAATATTTAGCCTGCATTCCATGCGTAGCTTGCGAGGCGGGAAGAGCTGCCCAGGAGGAGGAAAAAGCTTGGGGCGCCAAGGGTCCTAGCCTGCAGCCCAGAAGCCCAGCGAAGGCGTCTGCGATGAGTATGATGCATGTGAATTTGGCGAGCTACAACGTTAAACAAGAACCGGCGTCACAGTCGGGACCCGCGACTGGGCCCTTTGCGGAGCCTCCATGGCATGAACGCACGAGCTCAGCCATCGTTGCAAGGACTTCTGTCACAGAGGTGAGTTGAGCTTGGCGGTGAGGCTAACTTGCGCCGAAGGGCCTCCGCCAATATATGAGCGAGCTCTGTGCCGAAACAGCCTCGAAACATTGGAGGTAGTCCTACAAGGTGTCAAGACAGTAACCGGTAGTTGACGTAACAGGGGGGAAGCGTCGGGCAGGGTAGGAAGCAGGCACTAGCCAAGGAGGCGATAGCAACGATGGTGGTAGTGGGGGCAGCATCTGCCAAGTCTGGAGGAAGGATGCGCGTCCTCAGCGTCCGCATTATGCGCTGCGACGCCGGGCCGCGAGCGGTACTGATTGCGAGGAATGTTGTGGCACCGACCTATCAGCGCACCGCGTGCGCGCGGTACTGAAAGCGACGTTTATTCCGAGGTAGGGGCCTCAGCTCGTTGGGTTTTTCTGTTCCCCGGTTGCACGTTCCACCTCAGAGCCACACACTCTATTGGCTCCTACCTGCGCGTCAGGCGGCAGCTCACCGGGATACTTAGTACCATGGCATTTCCTGCCGCTTGCGCGGTCTGCGCACCGCCAGTGCCCGCCAAAGTGAAAAGATCTAGCTCAGCCACTGGCAAGGCTGAGCGCAGCGAGCTCGAAGGGAATTTAGTGCCTTTCTCGCTAGGTTCCTCACCCGAGTCAGTCTAGATGAAGCTTTGTCAAGCGCAGCGCACAGCGTCGATCGGTAACAGTGGCTAAGTGGCTGCAGCTAATGGACTGTCAGAGCGTCGGGAAACATGGGAACCAACCGCGCGCGCCAGGCAACTACCACTCCGGTCGCTCTCCACTGAAAGTGCGTGCACTACCTTACTCCACCCATCACCTCGCAGCTGCGCCGCCTTTCCGCGGCGGTCGCGGGCGCCGAGTCGGGTGCGGCGCTGCACCTGCAGCGGCTGTGCGACCTGCTGCGGGCCAAGCTGGCCGTCTCGTTCGCTTGGTGAGCTCGAAGCGTCAGCACATCACCCTGGCAGCTCCTAATCCTCACCTTACTCGCCATGCTAAACCCTGCATCTCGTCCTGCTTCTTTCTTTTTTTCTGTGCCACGCTCTGAGTCCAAATCCGCTGACTTCAGCGCGAGTCCCGCCCGCTAAACCCACTCCTGCCCGCCATCGCAGTGTGGACGTCTTCGGCTCCCAGCGGCCCTGCAGCTGCACCCTCGCGGCGTCGGGCTGCGCCGAGTCCCACTTGCCGCTGGGCATGCCGCGCCTGCACACGCCCGCTGACGCCGCGGAGCTTCGCGTGCTACTGCCGCCGCTGGGGCCTGGCGCCGGCCACACCAGCTACAGCCACCTCTCTGCCTCCACCCTCCTGGGCGCCACCACCCTCAGCGCCCACAGCGCCGCTGCCAACGCCCCTAGCTGCGGCTGCGGCAACCGCAGCAACCCCACCTCGCCCGGCGGCGGCCTGCCCACAAGCAACAGCGCCGGCGGCGCCGCCACCAGCGGGATGTTCCTGGGCCGCCGTGCAGGCGGCGCCACCGCGCAGATGTGCTCCTCTCCCAGCATGGTGAGCGGCGGCGGCGGCGCCGTTGTGGTGAACCCACTGGCGGCGCCGGATAGGGAGCGCTGGTCGCACCACCACCACAGCCGCTCACACTTCGACCGCTGGTCCGCCGGCAGCGAGCGGCCCTCGGCCGGCGGCGCCGCCGGCGCTGCGGCGGGCGACCGCAGCTCCGCCGCCGCCGCCGCTTTCTGGGGCGGCGCCGCCGGCGGTGACCGCAGCTCCACCGCCGGCGACCGGCCCAGCGGCGGCTCCCCGCGGGGTGGGACCGGCGGCGGCTATTTTGCCAGCCCACGCGCCGTGATGGCGGCTGCATCAGCGGCCTCGGCTGGCGGGGCGTTCCCGGCGGGCTGCGGCGCCTTTAACGGCTGCGTTGGCGGCGCTGGCGGCGGCGGGTTCAGCTGTGCTACCAGCCTGGAGGCTCTGCCGCGTCACATCCGGCGGCTGGCGGACCAGTTTGACAGCGAGCTGAGGAGCTTCTGGTGAGGGCGTGAGAGCGTGCGAGGGGGGCACGGGGAGGAGGGGAGGAGGGGAGGAGGAGGCGGGGGGCTTGAGGAGGGAGGGCTTGAGGGAGGGAGCGCGTGAGGCAGGTAGGGCTGAGGCAGGGGCCTGAGCGGCCGGGACGGGTATGGGTTACGGTACTGGTGGGATGGATTGGGAGGTACCGCAGGTCAGGTGCAGTGCGGGCCAAGGGTGCGCCGCTCACCCGCCGCAGCTCTTCCGCCCCTCACTCCTCCGGCCCCAGACAAGGCTGCCCTCCTGACCCACATCCCACCCGCCTGCCCTTTCCATTTTCTGCTGCAGGGTGCTTCCGCTGTTCGCGCCTGGGCCCGCCGCCGCGGCACCCGGCTGCTCCGTCCCGGGCTCGCCGCTTGTGCCGCTGCCCGCCGCCGCCGCCATTGCCTCCCCACCGTCCCCGCTGCTACGGCCCTACAGCTGCGGCCCCGCCTCTGCCGCTTCGTCACTGCCGCGCTGCCTGCAGTCCCCCGGTCCTAGCCTGCAGTCCCCCGGCAGGACCGCTGGCGCCGGCATCGGCTTCGGCGTGGGAAGCCCGATCCCCAGCCCTGGCGGCGGCGGCGGCGCCGCGGCCCACATGCTGCAGCAGCTGCCGCTGATGCCGGAGACGCCGGGTTTTGGCGCGGTCCATGGGGCGGCGGGCGCTGCCGTGGCGGCTGGCGGCGGCGGCGGCCGGCGGGTGGTCGGGCTGCTGTACCTGATGTCCTGCGACGAGCTGCTGTTCCAACTGCCGCGGTAAGTATTGGCCATGAATGTGTAATAGTAACTGAGGAGGATTGTTAAGACTAGAGTATGGTACTACTTAGCCTTGATTCCTTCGCTCCCTGCCTTCTCCCTGCCGTGTCCGTCCGCCTGCCCTTTCTCGGACTTATCCGCGTCCCGCTTTTCCCCTGCCTCCTCGCTTTTCCGTGCGTGGACCCCCCACACAACGCGTCTACTATGCTACTGTACCGGCCTACGCCTTCACTTCTTGCTTTATCATGAATGTATCCCCCCCCCTTAACTCATCATGAATGTAACCCCCCCCACACACACACACACACACACACAGCGAGCCTCTGGACCAGTACTGCCGCTGGCTGTCTGACGCCGTGGCCGAGGGCCGCCTGGAGCTGCTGGCCGACATGGCCGACGCCCTGACACACGCCGCCGGGCCCGGCGCGGCGGCGGCGGCGGCGGCGGCGCACCTGTCCGACTTCTTCACGCACCGCACACAGGTGGGCGGGCAGGCAGTGGGGGGAAGGTGGGGGTTGTAGATACCAGCCCAAACTAAACCAAACCCAATGCAATAGAGCGAGGAGGAGAGCGTGGGCGTGGCCGGGGGCAGCAATGGGTGCGCGGTGTGTAGTGTGGGCACAGAGTGTGTGCCGGAGCCCAACGAATGCCCTGGGTCGCAAATGGCATGGCACGGGTCCGTGTGCCGTGCACCTTGCCGCCTGCCGCCTCCCCGTCCTGTCCCTCACCTCCCCACTGCTGCCATCGCTCTCTGCAGGGCATGGCCGAGGTGCTGGCCTACCCCGCCTTCCTGCCCACCGACTGCCCCGACCGAGCCGTCATGCTGCTGCCGCCGGCCGCGCACCGCCTCGTGCCGCCCCCGGCCGCGCCCTCGGCGCCAGCCGCGCCTACACAGCCAGCGGCTCCCCAGGCAGCCCCTGGCGCGGCTCCCCAGGCAGCCCCTGGCACGGCTACGGCCGCCGCCGGCGGCGCAGTGGTTTCCGGCGGCCTGGCGCGCTCCGTCGCGGAGGCAGCGGCGGACGCGGATGTTGGCGAGGGTGGCGAGGCGTCTGGCCTGACGTCGGGCGATGGGATGGACACGTGGGGCGGCGTGGAAGGCCTGGGCTTCCTACATGGCAGCCCGTACACCGCTGGCGGCGGCACATGCGTACACGGCGCCGGCGGCCTTGGCGGCGGGCGCAGCCGGGCGGCGGGCGGCGCGGGGCGGGCGCCGCCACTGCAGCCCTTCTCGCTGCCGCTGCATGGCACGCTGCTGCAGTCGTCGCTGGCACTGGGCGGACGCAGCCGAGCCCAGCCGGTGCGCGTGCACGGCGGCGGCGGCGGCGGCGGGAGCACCACTGCGGCTGCCGCGGCGGCTGCCGCAGCCGTGGCAGCAGGCGGCGCCGGCGCCGCCTCCCCGCCGGCCGGAGCCGCCGCTGTGACAACGGCGGCAGCGGCTGCGGCAGCGACGGCGGCGGTGGCTGCGATCGCGAGGCTGCCGGATCACGTGCTGTACGGCGGGCAGGATGGGCTGTACGGCTCGGCGCCCGCCAAGACCGGCCCCGCGGGGCCTCTGGCGGCGGTGTCGCCTGGTAGGGGCCTGGAGCTGCCAGGCGCGCCGCCGGCAGCGGCGGCGCGGCACCGGCGCGTCTCGGACGCCGCCGCGGCGGCGGCGGCGATGAGTCATGCTGACGTGGCGCTGCTGCCCGGCGCGCCCCAGTTTGTGATGGTGGGCGTGCTGCGGGACCCGGCCGCGCCGCCGCCGCCGCCGGTGCCGCTGCTGCGCGCTGCCAGTGCCGCTGGCGGCAGTAGTGGCGGCGGGCGCGACGCGGCGGCGGCGGCCGTGGCGGCGTCGGCGGCGGCGGCGACGGGCGGGCGGTTCGCGCTGTACCTGTCCGTCAGCGAGTCGCTGCGCAAGGACCTTGTGCGGGTGAGTGAGGCGCGGCTACCGCATTGGTGTGCCTAGGGAGTGCTTTTTGGGTGCTTGGCGACATGTGTCAGAGCTACAGCAGCACTGGCCGAGTCCACGAATACAATATGCATTCACCGCGCGAACAAGTCATCCGTTTACTCCGAGCTACTCCTAACCTAACTCTGAACTCTGCAACCCCTCCAACCAACAGGAGTTGCAGTCCACGCTGGACGCGCTGCTGGTTCTGCTGCACCCCGTGTTCGTGTCTGCGTTCGGTTACGGCGGCGCCGCTGCCGCCGCGGCTGCCGGCACAAGCGCCCCGGCCCCGGCAGGCACCCTGGGCGCCTTGGCTGCGGGCGGGGGCGACCCAGCGGCCAGCAGTCGACAGCGGCTGGCGGCGTACCTGGCAACCGCCCGTGTGGTGGGCTAGCTGGGCACCCATGTGTCTTTGGGCGGCTCAAGGACGGATGGGGAGGAGAAGGAGGAGGAGGGGCCACGGCTCCGACAAAAGGCGCGGGGCAGGTGGCAGACGGGCCGGAGGCGAGCGCGTGGCAGCGGCAGCGGCAGCGGCAGTGGCAGGGCTGCTGCGCCGGTCAGGCAGGAGGAGGAATGCAGATTATAAAATGCCGCGATGAAGACAGCGCTACCGATGACACATCAGACGAAAGCCATCGCTTCTCTCGTGGCCTCAAGGTTTAGAGTGCCGGGCTGCGGTGAAAGGAGGCGCTGGCGCATTGACTGGTCTAGCCCACGACTCTTAACTGTGTATGTCTACATGAGCAGCGCAGTTTACACGCGCTGGCATCGAACCTGCGCCAGTGCTTTTGTCGTTGCTTCCTCTTGGAGATCAAGATATGTCCCCATCCATTCCTGTCTGCTGTCGCTACTTGTGCTTTCGGTTTCTGTTCTGCTGTGACGGCCTCCAGGCCTCCACGACTTCGTGCTCGCTTGCTTTCTCTGTTTCGCATTTGCATAGCATTGTTGATAACAGAGGCACGGATGGATGTGCAGCTCCTCATCATGTTGATTCGCACGGTTGGCCGGCTGGTGGTTGCATGCGTGCAGGCGGTTAGCGGTTGTAAGGCTATTTACAGGGAGAAAGGGCCGGGCACAAGAGTGAGGCTCGGTCACAACGTGTGCGAAGGACCCGCCTGAGGCGGTGGCATGGACAGCCTTGGCAAGGGCCCGCTTGAGCCGGCATTCTCGGGTGCAGGGCGGCGGCGCGCGCGCGCGCGTGTGTGTGTGTGTGTGTGTGTGTGTGTGTGTGTGTGTAGGTGCGTGTGTGTGTGTGTGTGTACATGTGTGTGTGTGTACGTGTGTGTGTGTGTGTGTGCGTGTGTGTGTGTGTGTGTGTGTGCGTGTGTGTGTGTGTGTGTGCGCGCGTGTGTGTGTGTGTGTGTGTGTGTGCGCGCGTGTGTGTGTGTGTGTGTGCGTGTGTGTGTGTGTGTGTGTGTGTGTGTGTGTGTGTGTGTGTGTGTGTGTGTGACGTGATTCTTTGCGGCGGGGGTACGGACGCAGCTGTCGTCACCTGGAGAACATGCCGCCGAGCCCCTGTGGCATTTCAGTGGACACGGGTCTTTTTTGCGAGCGCGCGTGCGCGCTTCTGACGGAACAGGCTCGGGTGTGCGCGACTGGGCTGGGATCCCAGCAGTGACGTTGCGGCGATTGTTGCTTTTCATATGTGCATATGTTTTTTTGCGGCCTGTGTACCGAAAAGTACACTATGGTATTTAATTGAGGGCGCGCGGCATGAACGCGTGTGTCGCCCAACACTGTCATGTCATGTGATTTTTGGGGAGCCACGGCCCGGCACGCACGCGCGTGCGCTTGCTGCGCGGCTGGCTAGTACCGCGAGGGCGTGACGCGTGCCTGGGGTCCTTGTGTGTCCCTCTGTGAGGCTCTCGTTGGGATTTACGACCCACAATTTCAACAAGGACATCTGCGTTGGGGTCCTGGGGTATGTTGGGGGCTGTGGAAGCCCTCAACTACTTTCTGGCGGGCTATTTGATTACATCTGCTCAATCTCTGCGATTCAGTGCTCCGCGAAATTCACGGGCCGCGGCAATGAAGGGGGGACGGGGGGGGGGGGGGGGCGTGCGGCAAGGCTGGAAGTGACAGGCATGAGAGTGTGCGGGCGGTCGGTGCTTTTACTGTGCAGGTCGGGGCATGATATGTACTGCTGGATGTGGGGGTGGGGCATGCTGGAAAGCACGTTGTCAATATATTCATTAACGGCGGACCCTGGTGTTCGCTCCGCAGGTGCTTTTTTGTGCAGGGACTGATTAATTGTTTTTTTCTGTTCTGGGGGCTTGGGCCCCCGCCTGGCCTTCTGTAAAGATAGGGGGGCGATTCGTACAATAGTAGCCGTACAGGTTATCATAGCCTGATTGTCTGGTGACAGACAGAGGGGGCAACGCGGGTGTTCATATTCTGCTATCTGGGGATCTTGAGTTTGGTACTGTGAGTATTCACGTGGTTATGCGGTTACTCATGCATTGCGTGGCGCGGCAGGTGACGAGCAGACGGTGGAGCAGGGGGGCAGGGGTTGGCAGCACACGGCAGCGGGCGCCGCGGCGCTGGGGCGGAGAGGGCGCGACAGCTGCACCCAGTGGTGGGCCACGGCGGGACCCTTGCTACATACTCCCGACCTTGCTTTCCTATGATGCCGAGTGCGTTTTACTTTGCATGTGTGTATGGCGGCGTGTGCGTGGCCGCTGCTGCCGGCCCACCTGCTTTTCCTTAGACAACCTCTACTGGCATGGTGCGCTTTTGATTTCCTTCAAGCATCTTCAATATATGTGTTGTGCGCTTTGACATCATCTACTCACAGCACGGCTTGCCCTTATTGTATTGGTGTCGGGCGCTCAGGGCGCAGCAGGTGTGTTTGTGGGTGTAGGCGTGTGGAGTATCGGCTGTCTGAGTAGTGGGTACAGCGCGCGGCAGTTGGTGTATGAGGAGCCTGGAAGCAAGGCCGACTGTGTTGCAGGATGTGCCACGGTGCCGTGGGTGGGATTCATGCCCGACGGTCATTTCCATTCACGTGCCTCCCATATGTTGTTGCGGTGGGCCCAGAGTGAAAGGGGAGCGACATGGCGTGTTTCAGGGGCCCAGCGTGGGGCCCACACGGTATGAGGTGGTGGCAGTGTCTGCTGTGTAATTGCACAAGCGCCGCATGCGCGTGATAATTCTTCAATCAAACGATGGGTAGTGTGATGGCGACAGGCGGCAGGCGGCGCGGACAGGCGCGGACCTCGCGAACTCTTACCCTTGAGGCTGCTAGCTACGATGCGGCAGAGGGCGGTGTCAATTACCGTGGCGGTGTCAATTATTGTACCCGTGTTCTCGGTGAGTGCTACCGGTACAGTACGTTATACTCATGTTTCACTGACCACATACGCACAAGCATGTGCCTGCCATCCTTCGCCCTCTGTTCATGGTGTGTTCTTTGTGGCATTCGTGACTCGCATTGGTGGTACAGCCGGTGAAGACGCGATGGTGTAGCGTTGTAATTGGAGTGCAGAGAGATGTAGTAGCTTGGTATGCATTCGTTAGCCTTACGGCAGGCGAGACAAACTAGCGGTGCGCTCACGTGTTTTCACGTCCTTGGCTGCGCATGTTGACATCTAAATTATAGGCTCTGTAAGGCTGCAAGCATTGTCTTACTCCATGACATGCTGCTGGCTGGGTGGGGGCCTGCACTCATGCTGAACTCATGCACACTCATGCACTCATGCAGTTCCGTGCACGCAGCACGCTGCAGTCAATGTGAATGATACAAACGTTCAACGTGGCCTTCAAACAGAGAGGACGCAGCCCAACCAACGAAGTTTACAGCAAGCAGCATGGCAGCAGGTGCATGCATGGTATGTGCACTGCGGCATGCGAGCGTGCACGCCGGTGCGGCCGCGTGCTTGGTCCATCTCGGAATGTGCGTACAATTCAGCCAGCTTTCCTGGCCTCTACCACTCACGCACGCATGTTTAGCTGGCTGTGTCACATACGGTTCTTCATACCGTTTAGTCCCCAGCAGGCCGCCTCAGGCTACCAAAATCCCCAGACGAACCATCTCAGGAGCTTACTGACGTACACGTGCTAGCATAGTCAATATAATATTGATAGTCTGTAAGTCCTACTTCACTACTCCAGGCCGTCGAACTTCACGACCTTTGATACCTTTGCCGTGACATGAGTACCGGTAGTGGCACCAGAACTCCACATAGGGCTGTCCGGTCGCGGCAGCGCAGCAACGCAAACAAACCATGAGTCCGCCTGATCGATCGCATACATCACGTCCGGCTGGCGGCTGCACCAGCATATCATCCAGCGGGTGCGCCGGCCCGAAGCCATGCGCATCTTTACGAGCTCGGACCACACAACAATGTTGGAAGCTTGTAGTTCCTTGGCATCCGATTTGCTTGCGACGACTTGGGCAACCCGGTCTTGTATAGCCAGGAGCGTGGCCTCACATGTCTCACGCCGTGGCACGGGCATGGTGCGACGCGACTCCGGGGGAGAGATGCCGATGAGGCACCCTGGGAAATTCAAGTTGATGTCGCGCTGGAATTCCAGAAATGGAATCCCTGGGATAGCATCAGCAGACTTACGACATGGGCTAGAGATGTGGAATTCGGAGGAGCACGCGGAGCCCATTTGTTGTGAGAGTGATGGCTGGATGACTTGAGTGGCGACAACAGCGCAAGCGCTCGTTAAGTTACTGTAACTGTTTGAACTGTAAATGGTTATACAGGTATCTTATGGACATTGAAAAAGCCCAAGATAGCGTCACCCCCGCCGTACGCCTGTCGTGTCGCTTTCCGAGGTCATGTCCAGCCCGGGTCATGTCCACCCAGGTCTGATCAAAGACGGTATGGGCCGGGGTTGCCAGCGAGCGCCCTGCTAGCTTACAGGAGTGTGCATAACCGTGGTTCGCACAATATGCCTTCTGTTGTCCTGCTTTCCACCCTACGGTTATCCACGCACAAACCGCGCCCGCCGATTCACTCCCGCGTTAGGCTTCCGAGCTCGCAATGCCAGCCAACCCAGATCAGGCCCGAGCACGGCCCCGCGCGCCCACGGCCCCCACCTCCGCGCCACCCTTGCCAATCCTGCGCAGCGCCGACTCCAGCTCGCCCAACTCTGACAGCAACTTGGCCTCCAGCGCATCCACCTGCTGACCCGCACCGCCGCCACCACGGCCCCCTGCAACCCCGCTGCCGGCCTGCGGCCCCAAGACCGCGCCATTCCTCACACCGCTGAAGCCGCCGGCGCCGGAGCGGCCGCTGATGGTGTTCGCCAGGCTCTTCCTGCTGACGGCAGCGGATGCCGGCGCGCTGGCGGCGAAACGCGACAGCTCCGCAGGCCCCATGGAGCTTCCCTCAACGGCGCCAAAGCCCAGCCTGCTGCTGCTGCCTCCGCCTCCGCCCAGGCTCCCGCCAGCAGTGCCAGTCTGCCCGCCCGCCCCCGCCCAGCGGCCTGTGCCAGCGCCTGTGTGTACGGCAGCCGCGCTGCCTCCTCCGCCTCCTCCTCCTCCTCCTCCAGCGCTGCTGCCCATAGACAGGCTGGTGCGCAGCATCTCGGCCCGCGCAATCAGAGCCTCCGCCTCGACTGCCCGCTCCGAGGCCGTCTTCAAACCGCCGCCGCCGCTGCTGCCGCCAGCGCCTGCACCCGCGCCTGACGCCTGACGCTGCCAGGCTCGCTCAATAGGATCCGAGCCCGTGCTGTCGTACCCCTGCAACTCATATGACGGCGGTTGTGCATAACCGTTGCGGTTGCGGTTCGGGTCAGCAGCGGCGGCTCCGCCGCCGCTGCTGCCGCCGTTGCCTGCGCCTGCCGTCTCCATCTCTTGTTGCATGGTGTGGAGGTAACGGAGATGCGCACCGCCGCCACCAGTGGCGGAGCCGGCGGCGGCGGCCGCCGCCGGCGGGACGCCAGAGGCAGAGACCGTGGCGGCCGAGCCTGTGCCTGCGGTGCCGCCGGTGGCGGCGCCAGACGAGCGGCGGTGCGCGCCCGGCCACATCTGCTGCTCTATCCGTGAGATGTTGGACCGCACCGCACGGAGCTGGTCTGCCAGAGCCCCCACCTCTGGTGCGTCTGGTGTGGTGAGCGGGAAGGCTGCGTTGGCCGATGAATACGGCCGTAGGGAAGGGTGCGCGGCCTGCAGGTGCAGGTGGTGGTGGCGGTGCGGTGGTGCGGGGGGCTGCGTGTTGGCATGCTCACTGCGCGGCCCGACCGGGCCTGTGGTTGAGGATGGCGGGTAGGAGGAGGCCGGGTAGGAGGAGGCCGGGTAGAAGTCGGAGCCGGGGTGGGATTGGGAGTGGTGGTGCGATGAGCGGCGGGCGTCGTCGTCATCTCGAAACGCCACCACTGTTTGTCGGGGTGAGGGCGTGGGGTGAGGTAAGGAGCAGCGCGTAAAATGGAGCTAAAATATGCAGCAGGCTTGCTATGTGGTTGTCCCAGGCTGACGCCCAGAACTTGCTAGCCACGTGCACATGTGGAATATGGTGCGTGTCAGCGCACCTGGCTTGCCGGAGGCCGCGACGCTGCCTGTGCGGCTGGTGGTTCGACTCATGCCGCCGCCGCCCACCGCAGACGCCACGCCGCCAGTAGACGCGAGGCTCTTCCGGCTGAGCCCACCCGGCCGCAACGCGCCGCCACCGCCCACACTGCTGCCAGGCGCCAGCTGCCCTGTAAGGGACGCGCGCGTGCTACCCCCCAAACCCGCTGCCGCCACACGGCCCGACACGCCGGCGGCGCTGGCAGCGCCGCCGCCGCCGCCATTTACGCCGTACTCGCCGGCGCCGCCGCCGGATGTCCAGCCCGAGCCGCTGGTGCCTGAGCCGCCGCCGCTGCTGTACGCCGGCATGTGGCCCAGAGAGGCAGGGGCGGCGGCGGAGCCCGGTGGCGCGTGGGAGCTGCTGGGCAGAGAGCGGCCGGAGGCGGCACTGGCTAGGCCGCCGCCGCCGCCGCCGCCGGCTGCTGCTGCGGTTGCGGCTGCGTTGGGGTCTTCCGTGATGACTGCCAGCAGCTGCTCCATGTCCCGGACCTATGCGGTGGCACACATATTACATGTTGGCGGTACAGAAGGAAGGTGTGGAGCAGCGTGGTGGGCACTGGGCAGGCACAAGGACAAGCATGCCCAGGCGATTCGGAGCGCGGGGCCCCATTCCAGCAATGGCGCGGACCCAGTGCCCGTCCGGGCCACGCCAGTTACCGCCTAGGAGGCCCTCTACAGTAGCCACTCTCACCATCTTGTGCAAATCCTTGAACGCAGAAGTACCGCTGGCAGGCGAGCCGTTACCGCCTCCACCGCCGCCGCCGCCGCCAGCTGACGCCGCCGCTGACCGCGGCGCCGCAGGCGGCCGGCTGCTCCCCGCCAGTGACACCGCCACCGAGCCCGGCGCAGACACCCCGCCCGCGCTGGGCACGCGCGCAGCAGCGGCGCCACTGGCGGTGCCGCCGGCACTCGTCGCGCCCACTGACGGCGCCACGGACTGCCCAACCTGGTGTGAGACGCCCGGGCTGCGGCTGCGTAGGCTGCCATGCGCGCTGAGCCGTGTCGACCCCAACCCCACACCCGACCCCGTGCCCGCGTCATCGCGACCGCCACCGCCACCGCCATCTGCGCCCAGCTGCCGCAGCGCCTCTGGCGACAGAGACCGAGACGCGCGGCGGGAGACGGCAGCCGACGTAGCGGCGGTGCCGGCGGCGGCGGCGGGAGCAGCAGCTCCGCCGCGGCTGACGCTGCGGCTGACCACACGGGAGGTTGCCGCCGAGGGTCGGGAGGACGGCGCTGCAGAGGAGGCAGCGCCCGGGTACAGGGGCCAGGGCGGCGGGGCGCCGGCGGCGGAAGGCCGCGCTGACGCGTGGCGCGAGGGGGGTGCGGAGGGGTGGCGCGAAGGTGCCGCCGAGGAGCGGACAGAGTGGAGCCCGGTGGAGGGCGCCGGCGGGGGGCTACCCGAGCGCCGACGGAGGGAGGAGGCGGCGGAGGTGGCTGCACCGCCCACTCGGATGCTGCTGCCACCGCCGGTGCTGCGCTCACGGCCTGTCCAGGACAGCAGCGGGCGAGCAAGCGCATTAGTTTATTTAGCGCTCATGCTCGTAGAATTACACAGCGTTGCCTTACTGAATTGGACGCCTTCTCACAAACAGCGCATCGCCGCCTTACAAGGCCCCAGACCACTCACCAAGCCGAGACCGCTGCCGTGCCGCGTCCACCGCCGCCTCCTCCTCAGCCGAGGCCGCGGCCGCCGCCTCCGCCGCCGCCCTGGCCTGCTCCGCCGCCGCCTCCAGCTGCGCCTCCAGCACCAGCTGCGCCTGCAGCTCCCGGCGCAGCGCCTCCGCCTCCGCAGCCCCCTGCGCCTCGGCTGCCTCCTCCTCAGCAGCCAAGGCCTCCTGCTGCTCCCGCTCCTCATCATCATCGCCAAGGGCGTAATCACCACGGCCCTGAACGCCATGCCCATGCATGCCCGCGTCCACACGCTCGTGGTCATACCCGTGCCCGTAGCCGTGGCTGTGGGCGGGGCCATCTGGGTCGGAGCTGGTCAGCGCGGCGGCGTCACCGGCGGCGGCGCGGGCCGCGCGCCGCTGTTCGCGCCGCATAGCGAAGCGCTCCTGTGCGGGTTGGGGGCGGAGGCCGCACAGTCGGCGGTCCATGCAAACGCCGTCCACACGTCTTCTACCAGCGTTTCGTGCAGACCGCACAGTGTCTGCCCTGCTACGCCCTGTCAGCTTTCACAACGCAGCAACGCAGCAACAGCCAGAGCCATCCCATCAAACCCTTATCCCATCAGTAACCCCACCCAGCCCTCCCGGCAACCTGCAGGTACATCAGCTCCGCCATCTGTCCCTCTAGCACGTACGAGCCGCCGCCGCCGCCGCCGCCGCCGCCGCCGCCGCCGCCGCCAGCACCTGCACCAGCCCGGTCCGGCGAGCCCCCGCGGCTGCCCATGCCGCGGCCCGTGCTGACCGGCCGCGGCGGCGAGCCCCGCAGTCCCCACACGCTGCTGGCCATCGCGATTGCGCCGCCGCCGCCGCCACCACCGCCGCCGCCGCCCGCTGCAGAGGTCCAGAAGGTGGACTCAGCCGACAGCAGCACGGGACCGCGCAAGTCGTACGGCGGCTGTAGCATCAGCGCGGGCGGCAGCACCATGTTCGGCGCCATGTCGACGGCAGTAGCAGCACCCCCAGCCGGCCAGCCGCGGGCGCCGGGCCGGGTGGGGCTGGAGGAGCGGCTTCGCGCGCGCACGGCCGCGGTGGCGGCGACTGTGGGCACGCCAGCGCCCGCGGCGGCGGCCAGCGCGCGCACCTCCTCCACCGCGGCGACGGCGGCGGCGTGGGCGCCGACGGCGGCGCTGATGCTCTTGCGAATCAGCACCTCCTCCAGGTCTGCTGACTCGCCGCTGCTGCTGACGCTGCGGCCACGCTGGTGCAGACGCGCGCCCTTGCCGCTGCCGCTGCCGCCGCGCCGCGCCGCCACCACCACCGCGTCCGCTGGCAGCGGCCGCTCGGAGAGCGAGCCCGGCGGCGGCACCCAGACCGGCGAGCCCGGCGCCGGCAGCCGCCCTGAGGCCCTGCCTGCCGCTGCCGCTGCCGCGCCTCTTGTCGCCCGGACAGAGCCGCCTGCGGCGCCGTCTGCGCCCGAGCTGCTGCTATCACCGTCGTCCGCGAGGGCATCACCGAGGATGCGGTTCTGTATCCGCCGTGCCTCCTCCATGTGCCGAGCGAGCGACGCCAGCTGCGACGGTACATCGGGGAGGCCGGCGGCAGCTGCGGCGCCGTCGCTAGCGCCGGCATTAGGCCGCAGCGGCGACTGATGGCGGCGCGGCGACAACAAGGCGCCATGCGGCTGGAAGCTAAAGGACGATGGCTGCGCTGCGTCCGGCGAGCCAAAGGCCGCCGCAGCTGCAGCGACAGCGGCCGCGGGCAGGGGCACCGGCGGCGGCACGACGGGCATGCCCGCGCCGCGGGGTGCGGAGCGTGGCCGCGTGGCGCCGGGCGTCGCGGCCGCTGCGGACCCTGCCGACCCCAAGGCTGTGGGCTCTGCGGCCCCATGCGATGCGGCCAGCCCCCGGGCAACTGAGGCCCCGGTCACCTCCGTTCCCGACTGCGCCCGCGGCACGAGCGGCGAGGTGGGCCGCTGCCGCACGCCGCCGGTACCACCACCGCCGCTGCCGCCTGCAATGCTCGAAACCCTCTCGCCGTCCAGCTCGCGCGACGGCGGCATGTAGCGGCCGCGGGAGCTGCCACCACCGCTGCCCACCCTGCCGCCCGTGCTGTCCAGCACTGGCGGCCAAGCCGCACGCGACCCCGGGGCGGCCCACGTGTCCGCTGCCGGCGCGTACCGTGACGTGGCCTTGCCCACCAGGATGCTGTCTATGGAGCTGGTGCCGGCAGAGGCTGCATGCGCGGCAGCCGTTGCCGCATACCTGCCGCCAGCACCGCCTCCAACACCGCTGCTGAGTGTGTAGCCTGCAGCTCCGGCGGCGGGGTTTGGGAGTGAGGCGGCGGGCGCAGCCGCTGCTGGAGAGGAGTACCGCCGGCCTGTGGAGTGCGGCCGGATCACCAGCGGCATGACCGACGCCGCGGCGGCGCCGCCCGACCCCAGCCCTGCACCGCTGGCCGCTGCCACCAGGCCCAGTCGCTCAAAGCCGGATGACGAGGACAGGCCGGGCGGCGAGATGGACCGGCGCGCTGCAGAGGCCGCAGCCGTAGCGGCGACGGCACCCGGCGGCGAGCGGCGGCCGGGTATGGCCATCACGTCCGCAGCCGTCGCCTCAGAGATACTGGCAGTGGGCGCCGGGCGCTGCCGCGGCGGCGCCGCATCGCCGCGCGAGGCCGCGCCACCAGCCCGGGCTCTGGCCTCAGCTGATGGCAGTACCTCGTGGACAGAGTAGAAGGGCGCGGGGCCGGCTGGGACAGTGCGGCGTGCTGGCAGCGGCTGAGAGGCGGCAGAGCTGCTGAAGGGCTGCGACCGCCGCGGGCTGGGTACTGCTGAGGCTGCGCCCGTTGTGTGTATGTTGTGTGGTGCGGAAGCGGCAGCTGCGGCCGCAGCCGCGGCTGCGGCGGCAAGACCGGTGGTGGAGGTGATGGGCGCGGCGCCAGCGACGGGTGTGGGCATCACGCCCGTGAAGTGGAGCGCGCGTGGAGACAGTGGCCTGAGCGGCGAAGCTGCATGCCGCACCGGTGTTGCAGCAGGCACCGGCGAGCCGTGGGCTGGACCTGCCGTGTGTAGGGGCGAGTGCCTGCCTGCTGCAGCTGCGCCCGCAGCTCCACCGAAGCCCAGCAACAGGTCTGTAAGTACCACAGGCCCGGGAACGGCGCGCGAGGCAAGCCCAACGACTGGAATGCTGTCAATCGCGCTGCGGAGGTTGTGCTGCGCCCGGCTCTCGGCCATGCGCTCGGAGTTCGCGCCGGCGTGCATCTGCGCGAGGCACGGAACGTGGGTTTCGTGCAAGCGTGTCACGGTGTCTCTTTGATCCCCCCCCTTTCCCGCCCTCCTGCTGAGTATGCCACGCTACATTTCGTGTGGCCCACGCATACCTGGCGCGCGAGCTTGTCAAGAGCGAACCTGATGCCTGCTGTGGCCTCGCCCTGCTGAGCATGGGGTTGCGCCGCAGGCTCGCCAGATACGTTTGGCCGCATAGGTGATCTCAATCCATGCAGCAACATATCATCTTCGACAGAGTCCATCTTGAAAGCTACACGCGATACAGGTAATGCCGACCAGTTTGCCGCTTTCTACAAGCTACAAGCGTGCCTTAGTACTTGGTCGCGGCCTGGAACAGACGCAAAGTAACGAACCACTATCTATGTGCAGTAAGCAGGAAAGCACGGAGCTGCGCACAGTCAATCATTTCAAGGAGACATTTCTCCGTGACGGCATCACTGCATATTTAGCACATACATTAGTACTGTAGCTGACGTCCATCCTACTGTGTATGGTATTACGGCAGCCTCAGCCCTGGAAACTAAACCGAGGCAAGGGCCAATTGCATGCTTAAGCGGGATGAAACGCGTGAACCCAGCATTTACGCTCAAGCACTCCATAATCGAGGAATTATAAATAACAATTGCAAAAAAATGCAGTCCTCAATTTGCTCTTTGCGTGCTGTGCCTTCTGCTTGCCGTGCCGAGGCTGTGTTTAGCACCACCGGGAGGCATTGTGTGGCTAAGTCACACCATAAATATGCGCATGCCGCCGGGTATGTCAATTTGGGTCTGCTTTGCGCTGCTTGCATGCATGGCTCCACGCTGAGCGCCTACTTAACCGGCTTCCGCAGGCATCGAACTATCGGGACCCATCAAGGAGCCTACACCGCACCGCAATTACGCGGTGGCCCAGCGCGGCGGTCGGCGGGTGTGTGCGGCGCCGGAGCCATGGACTCCATGCCCACGTGGACTTTGGACCAACTTGCCGGCCTTGCATTTGGCGTAAGTGGCCAACCGGGGTAGAGCAGCTACTAACAGCTGTTGCGGGCAGGGAGGCTGGGTTTGGCCAGTACGGTGTAGCAGGGGCCCTAACATACAGTCTGCAGGGGGCGTGCCGGCACACCACGCCGACCTCCTGCCGCCTTCAAACCATGCTTTAGCCGACCACAGCTCCCAGCCAATCCCACGACATCACGTGTTTTGCTACTGTCGTACGGCCGCAACCCACAGGTGGTTATGATTGCGTTCGTGGTGAGCGCCCGGCAGGTGGACGTGTTCTTTGCAAAGCAGCAGCGGCGGCAGCTGGGGCTGTGCGAGCAATGCGGCGGCGTGTACGATCCCGCCACATGCCAGCAGGCGGGCTGCCCGCTCAAGAAGAAGTGAGGCGGAGGAGTTGAAGGAGGAGGAGGGAGAGGAGGAGGCGGTGAAGGAGGAGGAGGGGGAGGAGGAAGAGGCAGGCGGCGCGGAAGCGGCGGTGGAGGTGGTAGCAGCAAGGAGGCCGCGCGAATGCGGCGGCACAGGCGGCGAAGTTGTCATTGCGATTCGGAGATAGTGACGAGGGCAGAGTGCGTCATGTAGGTGGCGGTGAATCGGTGATACGCGTCTGCAGTGGCCTACAGTGGCCGATAAGGATGCCACGGGCATCACTCATGTGAGTGACTCATGTGCGGGTGCTTGATGTGGTGGTGCGGCGCCAGGCCGTAAGGCGGCGCCGAGCCGGTCACCCACCGCTGCGGCGTATACGTGCAGTCACATGGACAGTGGCGTGGTCGATTCGAACGCTTGGGGAACGGGAAATGGGCACCAGGTAGGGACGAGTCCCACGGAGTAGGAGGGCAGCGGCACCGTGGCGCAGCCGCGCAGGGTGCGGCGACGGGATTGTCGGTCCCAACCGTTGAATGTCATGTACCCATGTTGTCACGCTCCTGGGACAGGACATAAGCGCAGCCAGGAAAATTGTGCATGCGCTGAAGAAGCCATGGTGCAGAGTAGTAGGGACCAGGGGAGAGGGACGGTAACGTAAGGCCTATAATGCAATCGTACAGTCACCCGCTTTGGACTTTACGGCCGCTGCCGTGCCGCCCTGCCCTGCCCCGCCGGCCCATGCGCTACCCATGCACGCGGGGCTTGACTACTGCAGACCGCTCCTGTCTTGTGCGAGCTGCTTGCTTCGAAGTGCTTGCACACTCCTTCCAAATGTGGTTTCATGTGGAGTGCCACACACGAAGATGAGAGCAGGCGGCGCTTTACAACGGGTCCTGGCTTGCCTTGCTCCCCCACCTGCGCATGTGGAACTCCGGACTATCGCGTCGGCCTCCCTCACGACTGGCCCCGGGGCCGCATCTCCACCCACCGCCGCCCGTCTCCCCCGCCGCCTCCCTGCCCTCTACCACCCCCTCTCCCACTCCCACTGCTCGCCATCAGCGTCTGCACCTCCGCCAGCGTGCGGCCTTTCGTCTCCGGCAGCGCCGCCGCCACGAAGACTGCGCCCGCCAGGCACACGCCCGCGAACAGCAGGAACACGAAGGGCCCCAGCGCGTCCTCCAGACTCAGAAACACCAGGTCTGTCACAGCGCCTGCGGGAGTGGGGTTACGGGTAGCCATTAATGGAGGCCAGAGTAATGAAGTCGCAAGGGGGGCACCCGGTCTAACAGTGTTTCAGAGCGGCAGGGAGCCTACGCAGGCGGGCAGGCGGGCGAGGCCGGCTGCACAACGCATGGGCTGTGGAGTGCTGCCTGGCTGCGGGTAGGGCAAAGAGGGCGGCAGCCCTCCTCAACCAACCGACCCCCTGCGGGCCACCTCTGCCTGCCCGATCAGGCCCGGCCTCCCCTCCCCTTCCCTCCCCTCCCCTCGAGGCGACATTTACCGCCGGCGCCGCTCGCCCTGCTGCTCGACGACGCCTCGGCCCCCATCCCAGAAGTGTGATCGCTTGCAACTCACGCCTCTGCCTGTGCTCCCCTTTTCTTTCCCCTCCCCTCCCCTCCCCTCCCCTCCCCTTCCCTTCCCTTCCCTTCCCTTCCCTTCCCTTCCCTTCCCTTCCCTTCCCTTCCCTTCCCTTCCCTTCCCTTCCCTTCCCTTCCCTTCCCTTCCCTCCCCTGCCCTCCCTTGCCCCCGCCTACCCGTGAGGAACAGCAGTGCGGTGGCGGCCGACATGGCGGCGGACTTGGCGCCCATGCTGAACAGCTCCGATACCACCACCTGACGTGTGAGTGGCGATACAAATAGAGGAAGGGGCGCGAGTGGGAGGAGGTCACATTATATAAGGAGGTCAGGAGAGCGTATGGGACGCGAGAGTGGAGAGAAGGGCCCGGAGGCGATACCAGGCGGCGCGAGGGTAGAATGGGAGCACACTACGTATCGGGTCTAGGTACCGTAAAAAACACACGCTACGTACCGTATCTCGGTAAAAAAAACTCGCATAAGACCAGTGTCACTAGGCGTTTAAAATGTGACTCACCCAGAACAGCCCCGCCCAGGAGATGCTGAAGCAGAACGCGAAGCCGCACATGCACAGCTCCAACAGCCACCGCCGCGACTGCAAGTCGGCGCTGCCCGCCGCGCCCGCCGCCACCGCCGTCATGCCCGCCAGCGCGCCGCCGCACGCCAGCGCACCGCCAATGAGCAGCGGCCGCCGCCCGCAGCGGTCCACCAGTACTAGCGCTGCGGGGGCAGGGACAGGAGGCGGGGGTGTGGGGTTCGGCGAGGTTACAGTGTCCCCAGAATCACGGGGAATATCCTTGCCAGCCGGGGGGCGGGGGGCAGTGGATACGCGTGGGACTCCAGGGGTGATGTGGGTGGGGCTGTGCGATTGAGAGGCACATAGCCGTGCAGCGCAGGCGAGGCAGGGCTCGCAAGCGCATGCGGGTCGGGCTGCAGGTTGAATGGCCTTTGCGTAAGCTGTACGCACATCTGCGCTGACAAAAGCCACACAGCGTTGCCTGGCACCAAGCCTCCAGCACGTGCCAGCGACACGGCCCAACACAGCGCACATCACTGACGTCCCCACCCCCGCCCCCGCCCCTGCTCCCCCGCCCCGCAGTTTCTCCTTGCAGCGCGACTGTTTCCTTACGGGATTGGTTCAAAGTTATCCCCCGCCCCGCCCCCCAGGCCACGTGCGCACGCACCTGCGCACACGCCCGCCAGCTTGGCCACCCCCACCACCCCCGTGTACAGCATGGCGTCGCCGTCGTCCTTGTACGACCCGCCGCCGCCGCCGCCGCTGTTGCCACTGGAGCCGTCGCCGCCGTCGCCGCCAAGGCGAGCAAGCAAGCTGGGCGCGTAGTTGATAATGGCAGTGGAGGCGTTGGCCTGCGCGGGCGTGCGCGAGGGCAGGCTGGCGTTGTGAGCATGCGCGAAGCGTTGTGAGGATATGGTGATTGGCATTAAGGGTGTTGCAGCGCTGCCTCGATTGTTGGGCGCTCATACCATCCTTGGTTTCTGTGCACCCGTCGTTCACTCCCAGCCTTGCAAGCCTGCTCTTCCGCCTATCCTTTTATGGCAATGACAACCCATCGCCCACCCACGCACCCATCCACCCACCCATCCGCCCACCTGGTTCAGGAACGCCAGCCCCAGCGCCAGCCCCAGCGCCCTCGCCTCCGGCCCGCCCGCCAGCGCGCGGATGTCGCCGGCCATGGCGCCCAACGTTGCCAGCAGGCTGGGCTCCTCGCCTGAAGGAGGGGAGGAGGGGGAGGAGGGGTGAAGGGCGGAGGAGGTGGTGAAGGGGGGTAGCCATCCATGGGATGGTGTGTATCAAATATGAAGTGAAGTGCCGACGGGGAGGTGGCATGGGGTGGAGGGGAGGCGGAGAAGGAGGTGAAGCGCGGAGGTGGCATAAGGTGGAGGGGAGGCGTGAAGAGGACGTGGCGGCAGCAAGATTACAGCAACAGGCGCAGCCAGGACGCGTGCAGGCGTACGTGCTGAGGTCCAAGGACGCACACCGTACCGTGTGTTGCCCTCCCTCCCTCCCTGATGCAGTCCCTCCCTCCCTCCCTCCCTCCCTCCCTCCCTCCCTCCCTCCCTCCCTCCCTCCCTCCCTCCCTCCCTCCCTCCCTCCCTCCCTCCCTCCCTCCCGCATACAGCCCACCACTACAGAGCTCCAGGCGCACTCGTCAAGCCCCACCGCGGCCTACCTGGCATGTCGGACGACGGACCGCCCAACCCGTCGGCCCCGTCCGCGCCGCCCTCCGCCGCCGCCGCGCCGGCCTCGCGGGCGGCTGCGCCCGGCCGGCCTGGCGGCCGGGGCAAAGACGAGGAGGCGGGCGATACGCCCAACAGTCGCGAGCGCTCCCCTGCGCCCAGAAGTTAAACGCGTAAGTAACGTGGGTGTCGTCAGCGGTGCGACGCAAACTTGATAGTACCATACTTGGGGCGTGCGACCAGACAACTTCAGCTAGACCGGGAGCTGAACATCGTGTGAAATCTCGGTCTAGTAACGCAATGCTGATGCACATAAACTCCCGGGTCAGTCTATTTGACACCCCTAACCAGTCATTCGATGCACTGATTTTCGCGCATGTATGCGAGCTCACCGCCTGGGTCGGGCTCCGGCTCGGGTTCGTGCCCCGGCAAACATGCGTAAGCCCCGCCGCCGCCCCCCGCCCCGCCGCCGCCAGCCACAAGGCTCTTGACCAATGCCGCCGCCACGGCCGCCGCGCCGCCGCCGCTGCTTCGGCTGCCGCCGGCGTTGCTTCGGCCGCCGCCGGCACCGCCACCAACACTTTTGCTGCTGCCAATGCCGCCGCTGCTGCTACTGCTGCTGCACTTCGCGCCGCCGCCCCTGCCGCCGCCCCAGCCCAGGTCCGCGTCCTCCTCATCTGCTTCCCGCACACCGCCGTGGCTGGCACCAGGCTCACTCCCACTGCCAGCGCGACCCAAGCCTTCGCTTCCGCTGCCGCAACTCGCCCTCCCACCGCCCACTAACGGCTGCCGCTGCTGCTCCCGTGGCCCCAGCAGCGGCGCCGAGCGCCAGCTGCTACAGCCTCCACCTCCACCTCCGCCTCCGCCTCCACCTCCGCCTCCGCCTCCACCTCCGCCTCCACCTCCACCTCCGCCGCTGCCGCCCTCGCCGCCGCTGTAGGCGCCGCTGCTGGCACGCGAGGGCTCGGGCGAGGTGGCGGAGGGGGAGGGGGAGTGCGCCTCCTCGGGAATGGAGTCCAGCCCGGGCGGCTTGAGCGCTGTGAGCCAGTTGATGCCCAGCCGGCCGCGACGGCCGCCCTGCTTCTGGCGCCTGTCGCGCCACACCTGCCGCCGCCGCTCCTGTGGACGGGCGAGGCAAGGCGCACACGAGGACATGGGAGAAAGAGAGAGAGGCACGGACGACCCGGTGGCTTTGACACGTGTGTGTGTGTGTGTGTGTGTGTGTGTGTGTGTGTGTGTGTGTGTGTTTGTGTGTGTTAAAAAGGAAACGAGAGCCCGCTACTCACGGACAGGCGGCCCCACCAGTACCTACACCGCCAGCGCAAGAGCGCCAGCCCATCGTCCTCCGCCTCCTGCATCCCGCCTGCCTCGTGGCAGGCCCCAGCCCACAGCCACAGAGGCCTCCAGACCGCCCCACCTCTCCCGTACAGGCTCCCCCGCGCCCCTTCGCCCTGCTGCCCAGGCCCCCGCCCCCGCCACTTCACTGCCATTATTCCGGCCCACCATCCCCATCCCCATTCACCAGCAGCTCGGTTTAGTTTGGGCTGGTGTCTACAACCCCACCCGCTGGTATCTACAACCCCACCCGCTGGTGTCTACCACCCCACCACCCCTCACCACTCCCCCCAACCCCCCACCACCCCCGCACCATCACTCACCAGCACTGCCAGCCGGTCGCCCTCTACGCAGCTCCACAGCGCAATCAGCTCGTCCTCCGCGTCATGCAGCGCCTGCTGCTCCGCACTGAGAGCCGCAGGGCGGGGGCCCGGCGAGGCGCGCCGGCTGCTGCTACTGCCACCGCCGCCGCCGCGGCTGCTAGGGTTGCTGCCGCCGCTGTTGCTACTGCTGCTGCTGCCGCCAGGGGCGTCCTGTGCGGCCGAGTCCGTGCGGGTGAGGGCGAGCGGGGCAGGCGCGGGATGCGGGGTATGCAGCCCAACCTCCCCCCGTGGACCCCTGGTGCGTGTGACCGCATGAGTGCATCTTTGTTCGTGTTCTAAGTTAATATTGCTGCTGTTGTTCTGGCTCCTGTCTGTATCAAGCTCTAACTGGTCAACTGTTATGCGGTTCTGTTTGTAATTGCTGCGCCTATGTTCTATGCTATTCCACATCGCGCGCTTCTCATACACCACAGCTGGCACTGGCGTCGCCCTCCTGTTGATGCCATTGTTGAAGTTCCTCCTCCTCCTCCTCCTCCTCCTCCTCCTCCTCTGCTCCTCCTCCTCCTTACTGCCCCTCCTCCTCCTCTTCTGCTGCTGCTGCCACAGCTGCTGCCGCTCACTGCACGAAGCGGCCGTGTCGGAAATAGTAGCTGTCCCAGTCCAGGGCGGGGTCGCGCAGCGACGCCGCCGCATCCAGCAGCCGGGCGCCCTCCACCGCCGCCTGCGCCGCCGTCAGACCCGTCTCCGGGTCAGCAGCCGTGTCCAGATACACCCACCCGCCCGCCGCCTGCTGCATGGCATTGCTACTGCCGTTGCCGCCGCTGCTGCTGCTACTGCCGCCGCCGCCGGCTGATGCCGTGGCCGCGGCCGGCCACTCATCCACCAGCCAGCCCGTGCCGCTGGCGCTGGCGCCCGCCGCAGCTGCCGCCGCGGCGGCCGCGACGGAGGCGGGGAGGGGCGGCAGCAGCTGCAGCGCGCCAGCTCGCGGCGGTACCGTCAGCCAGCCGTACTCGAAGCGGCCCTGGAAGGGCTCCGAGCCCATCCAGCCGCCCTGCCGCCGCCGCCTCCGTCGCCGCTTCCCGCCCTCCTCGCCGCCCTCCTCTCCCTCCTCGTATCCCTCCTCGTCATCAAACACGTACTTGTCCCAGAACTCCACGAACTGCTCCAGCATGGGCACCTCCCGCGGCTCCTCCACGAACCACCAGCGGCCGCCGTCGCGCACGTAGCGCTCCGTCAGCACTGCCACGCCCTCCGCCCCCGGCGGCCCGTACGACACCGCCAGTACGACGTACCAGCTGTTGGGGTCATCAGGCGACTGCCCGTGCACGCAGTCGGCGAGCACGGGCAGGGGCAGGGGCGAAGCGGCGGCGGAGCCGCCGCCGCCGCTGCCGAAGCCCGCGCCCGCGCCGGCGGAGCTACCGGCGCCGCGGCGCTGCAGCAGCTGCTCCACCTTTTTGCGGAGGTTGTGTTTGGTGCCGATGGCGTCCAGAGCCTCCGGGTGGGTGGAGTCGGCGAGCAGCTGCGGCTTGTTGAGCGAGAGCGCGGTCCAGCGGGCGCGCGCGAGCTCGGGGGCAGTGCGAGCCCAGGCGCCCTCCACGACGGCCTCGCAGCAGTCCTGGTAGCGCGCGCCCGAGCCGCAGGGGCACTTGCGAGGCCCCGCCTCGCTCGCTGTCTTCTTTTTTTGGCTGGGGCCCTCCTTCGCGCGGGCGGCGGACACGATGACTTGGCGGCGGTCATGGACTCTTGGCAGTCGCGCCAGTCTCAGCCCGCTGCAAAGTCTTCGTCCAGAAGCGCCGAAAACTGGCTGCATGCAGCTTTGCATTTTGCTGTTTAGCGAGGCCATTAGACGCTGTCAGCTGCGCCCGCCGAGAGGACTGCACCGTCGCGCAATTGCTTGTCGCTAAGTGGTGTCTAGAGTCTTTGTACACTGCAGCGCTTTGTGACTTTTGGTATAACAAGGTAGAAACACATCTGCACCTAGAAAATGGACCTGTTGCGCATGCATGGTCTCGGCCATTACATTCCTCCTCTTGGCTTGCTGACTTGTCGTGTTTGCTATTTCATGCTTCAACTTGTGATAGGGCAAGTCTTTGGTGCACGACTCATGATGTTACCTGCTCGCCCGACGGCTGGTCTTCCCCGCCACTCACCTTGCCCGGCACGCGCTGGTAGCCGCCCACGCCGGTGGCCGTCGCCGAGCCCGCTGTCAGGGCCCTGAAAGCCCCGCTCAGCGACAGCCCGCTGATGCCCCCCGACGAAGACGCTGCCTTGCCCGCCAGCACCACCTGCAGCACCTCCAACGCCTCGTCCAATCGGTTGCGGGTCACAAGCCATCGCGGCGACTCGGGCAGCACCACCGGCGCCGCCGCCAGCGCCAGACCCGCCACCGCCGGCAGCCCCACCTGCAGCAGCGCCCGACACGACATACAGCACACTCAGTTTAAACCCAGCACATTGTCTGCTGCGCTGCGATTCACACGCCGCACGGAGACACGGCAAGGGCTTCCCGCCCGCCGAACCCCTATTCCCCGAGCAGCTCAACGGCACCTATCAAAATGCCTCCATGCTTGCCTCCTTTACACAAACATAAACACCAGCTGCTCACCATGAGCCGCCAGGCCCCGCTGCTGCCGGTGGTGCTGAGTGCCCAGTCCACCAGCGGCGCCGACAGCATGCCAATGCACAGCATCACCTGTGGGTAGCGGCGGCGGCGGCGGCGGCGGCGGTGGGGGGCGGCAGCGGTAACGGTCAAGGAGGTAACTAAGGTGCGAGATGGATGCAAGTACACGACCAGTCACACGTCGCCACCTTGGGCATGCAGGCCATGTGCCACACAGCCGCCCCCACCACCTACCTCGTACATCTGCACCAGTGAGCCCCGGATGCCCGCTGCACGGGCAGGAGGACGGCGGCGGTTGTGACGGCATCAGAGTCAGGCTGGGGACTGAACGGACACGAGCAGCACCGCTGGAGGTGCCCAAACTCGCACAGCAGCTACGCGCTGGACGCAGCCCTCCTACACACACATACACGCACACGCACACGCACATATATACACACACACACACACACACACACACACACACACACACACACACACACACGGAGGCATGTCTGCTCATGCTGTCCATTTTGACAATATCCCCGCAAGCCCACAGCCCCATTCACACACACTCACCCGGCGCCAGCTCTGCGATGTACGCGGGCGTGACGGTGGCGGACACGCCGATGCCCAGACCCACAATGAACCGACCCAGCATCAGCTGCCTGCGTGAGGTAAGAAAGCACGAGGGAAGAGGGTCGACACTCTGTGCCCCGCCCCCGCCCGCGTTGTATCAGTGCAGATTGTGCTTGCACATCCGACGACGCCCCACCGCCGACACGCCACCGCCGACACGCCACCGCCGACACCCCACCGCCGACACCCCACGACCGACGCCCCGCCTCCCGATCCCAGCCCGGCCCCACCAGGGCGCCGCCGCCGCCGCCATGACCAGCGGCCCGACCGTGAAGGCCGCCGCGTTGAGACCCAGCGCCCGCCGCCGGCCGTACCGGGCCATGGCGGCGCCGCCAAGGAAGGTGCCGGCGGCGGCTCCCAGCTTGGCGGCGCCCACGATGAGCTCCAGGGTTATGGATGCCCGCACGTGGAAGTAGCGCTGGATCTGGATTTGGATTTGGGCCCGGGGAGGCATGGGGAGGGGGAGAAGGCAGGGTGGGTGGGTGGGAAGGTGTCGGGCGGGCTGGGAAGTTGTGCAGGAGGGCGGCAAGGAGCAAGAGGGTGACACCAGGGAACCGGCAATCAGCATGCCTGGCATTGGCGGAAATGCTAGCCGTGCGTGAGGCTTGCTCCAGGCATGATCGGGCGCAACCCAGACCACGCGGGTGCTAGGACACGCACCTGCAGCAGCGCCCCTCCAATGAGGCCGAGGTCATACCTACACAACACGGCAACGCAATCGGAGAGGAGTGGGTATGCGGAGTGAAGTGGGGGAAGCCAGTGCCCCGCGGCGTACGCATTCAGCGCTGGCAAAGACGCCGCCGCAATCATGTGCGTGCGGCTACGACTCGGGCGAGAAGTGCCCAAGCGCTCTCGGCCGGCAAGAGCCATGTGCGAGTGTGGCCAACCCCCGCCTAGAGCTGACGCGTGCGGGCAACTGCCGTCGTCGAGCCAGCTGGACGTTGACAGTTTCCCTCTGAAGCGCCGCACGTGCCTTACCCGAAGAGGAAACCTCCCAGCGCCGCGTAGGCGACCACAAACAGAAGCGTGGAAGACAACATTCCGCGGTCCGCTACAGAGTTCCACTGTTATCAATGTTGTCAACGTTGTCTACGCTTTCAAGTACCTATACAAATACATTCATCACATTTTGGACTTTAGATGCGCAAGGGCAAGGCTTATTCGGCAAGCTGACGTCGCGTAGCAGCCTTCTGAGTGGCCTGAGGGTGTGATATTGCCCAGTTAAGGCGTGCATATCTCTCAGGAAATCAAGAATGCACGATAGGTCGCCCAGACGCAAACCGACGCGATCTAATGCAATTTTCAAACCCGCGCTTCTCCCACTTCTCTTGTTGCCTGAAGCATACTCATTCATTACTGCTGACGAAAGGATAATTACAATTCTTACCACTCTGACAAGCGTTCAAAGACTCTCGCGACGACTTCTGACTCTCTGACGACGATGGGCACGAGTTGATACGCATTGTTGGACGCGGGCGCTGGAATAAACGACGGCTCTGTCTCCTCCTGCCGAAGTGGGGGCAGCTGACCTGGGAGAATGCAGCAAAGCACCCCGGAACCAGCCCTGCTCGCTGCTATTCAGGAGAGCCTTGCACTCTTTCAGTACGAGAATGCGAGGTTCCTTGGAGAGCGGCTGGTAGCGCTGACCAACAGCGAGGTATGCGCCGGCTGTCGCAGGTGGTTCCTGCGAGTCCTTGACCGGCGTCGCTCTGCCATTTCCGCTCGCAGGAGAACCAGCAGTTACTGGCAACATGCTACATGCACTGCAATCAGGCCTACAGGGCCTACCATTTGCTCAAGGGTGCGTGGGGGAGGCGGCCTTCCTTCCTAGCGTGATCGGAGGCTCTCATGCCGCACCCTTGTGCCGGTCGCTCCACCCCTACCCCATGCGCCCACGTGCACCAGTGGCGTCGCGCAGCCATGTGGCGCGCTGATTACCACGTAGAATGCAAGGCTGGCCCCGCGGACAGGCTCCCATCGCCTGCCAGCCACCTCACGCTCGCGCCCGGACCGGCTCGTGCTACTGCTGCGCTGCCGCTGCTGCTACCATCGACACTCTTGCCTCCTCCCTGCCCTCTGCCCCTGCCATGTCACGTGTGTGTGTGTGTGTGTGCGTGTGTGTGTGTATGTGTGTGTCACTGTGTGTCACTGTGTCGCTGTGCGCCACAGGCCATAACTCGCGGCGCTCGCGCTACCTGCTGGCTGTGTGCTGCCTGGGCATGGGGCGCTACCCGGAGGCAAAGGATGCACTGCTGCGGATGGGCGAGGCGGAGGTGGGCGCAGGGGGGAAGGATGGTCCACTCTGGGCGGGCGGGAAAGGGAAGGTGCCGGGGTCAGGGTCGGGGTCGGCCTAGGCTGGTAGGCCGCTGTGCGGGCTTCGTTGGGGTGGGAAAGGTCGCCCAATTGCCGGTGAAGGGCGTGCCGGGCTGGATTAGCAGGATGACGGCAGGGCCCCTGCCCTCCTGCCCGCCTGCCTGCTGCACACGCACCCGATACGCAACCCGACAAGCCCCGGCTCCCCCGCCCGCCCCCTGCTCCCTCCCCCTGTCCTCCAGATCCCGTACGGCCCCGCTGGTCTGTACCTGATGGGCCGCTGCTGCCGCCTGACGCACTGCATGGCGGAGGCCAAGGACTTCTACCTGCGGGCACTGCGCGGCAACCCGCTGCTGTGGAGCGCCTACGAGGAGCTGTGCGCAGTGGGTGCGTGCCGGCGTGTGTCGCGGGGATTCTTATGCCCAAACGCAACGAATAAGAGGGCGGGCACGCGAGGAAAGCGTGGGAGGAAAGTGAAGGGGCAGCGCCGGGGCGCTGGTGGTGGGCTGGTGCGCGGGGAAGGTCGGGAAGTGGTGTGGAGGGCTGGAGGCGGTACAGCTCATCCCCGCGCATTCAGACTACAGCACTTACCCACATTACTCGGTCCTTGCCTTGCTCTGGCCCCTCCCTCTCGTCTCTTTTCAGGCGGTGACGAGGAGGCGGCGGAGGTGTGCAGCCTGGCGCAGCTGCCGCCGCGGGCCGGCGCCGGCGCCGACGGCCCCAGCCCCTCCAGCAGCAGCCAGGTCAGCAGCGCGCTGGCGGCACAGCACACGCCGCAGCACCATGGCGCAGCAGCAGCGGCGGCAGCGGCGGCAGCACAGCACGGAAAGCACGGCGGCCACGGCCATGGCCACGGCCGGCAAGCCGGTGGGGGTGGCGGCGGCGGTGGCGGCGGCCGCCATGGGCACGGGCAGGGCGGCCGCGGCGGGAGGGCTGGCGAGCATGCCGGGGCAGGGGCAGCGGCGGCGGCGGGCGTGCTGCCGGGGACGGCGACTCGGACTCCTGCCCAGCAACACCAGCCGGCAGGGCCGCCGGGTACCAGTGCCCCCGGCGCCCCCGGCGGCCTGTGGGGTGGCGGCGCCGCCGCCGCCGCCGCTGCTGCTCCTGGCGGCGCGCCGGCGTCGACAGGCGGCTTTGGCATCACGGGCTTCGGCGCCGCCGCCAGCGGTGGCGGTGGCGGCGGCATGGGCGGAGTGCCGCCCTCGGCGATGTCCACACTGCCCACCTTCGGCTTTGGCGCCGGAGCGGCCGTCGCTGCTGGCATGGGCGGTGGTGGCGCGGGCGGCGGCGGCGGGGCAGGAGCGGGCGTGGGGATAGGAGCCGGCGGAGGTAGTATCCTGTTCCAGACGCCCATGCAGACGCCGGGCGTTGCCGGTATGGGCGTGGGTGGCGGCGGCGGCCTGTTTGGCGGGTCGCCGCTTCCCGTGACGTTTGGGCCCGGCGCGGGTGCGGGCAGCGGCGGCGGCGCGGGCACAGGGCCGGGCCTGGGGTGGGGCTTTGGCTTCGGCATCCTGCCAACCGGCAACGCCCCGCCCAGTGTGCTACCTACCGTCCCTTTGCATGGTGGCGGTGGCTGCGGCGGGCTAGATACGGGTGCCATGCCCGCGGCGAGCGGCGACGGCGGCGGCGGGCCTCCTAGCACAGCAACGCAGCTGTTTCGGTTCGCTGGGGGCGGCGGGGGCGGCGGCGGGGGCATCTTTGCTACGCCGGCGCCGGCGGGAGGCGGCGCCGCGCCGCCGGCTCCGCCGCAGAAGCATGCGCCAGCCGGGTACGGCGCATCTGAAGGTGCGGTGTACGGCGCGTGGTGCTGGCGCCGTGGGCTGTGTGCATCCGGGGTGTGTGGGTGCCTGGAAGTTGACTGACACGACACGGGCGTGGCGTGTCTGGCCCGGCCCAGACCAGACCATACTGGCAGACGTCGAGGGCAGGTGCATGCGCCGAGGCAACAAGGTCCGTACCGTGTTACATTGATTTGTGTTTCTGATATTGCAGTTCCGTTCCCGGGCTTCGCCTCGGGGCCACATGGCGCTGGCAATGGCGGCGGCGGCGGCGGCGGCGGCGGGCCGCACGGCAGCGCTCAGGGCGGCGGCGGCAGCGGCGCAGGTGGCGGCGGCGGCGGGCAGCGCATAAACCGCATGGCAGATGAGGGCCGGGTGAGTGGGCCAGTGGCGGCGTGTTTAGGGATAAAGATGAGCAGGGCAGGGAAACACAGGGCAGGGCAGGGGTACATCGGACAGGCAGGAGCCCAGGCGAGACGGCGTGTGCAGGCGGGGCCCGCGGGCGGGGTGTGCGGGCTGCGGCATAACACACCAACAGCTGCAGTAAAACACGGAATTGTCGCCCCACCCGCACCGATCTCCCGCTGCCAACTTGCCATCCCCCCCCCCCGCCCTGTCCTTCCCCGCCTTCTCCACCCCACTACTGTACTACATCACTGTTCCGGACTCAATCTTCACTTCTTGGATACTGATAAATGTACCGGTAACACCACCCCAGGTGCGCAAGGTGTCCAACCGCCTGTTCTCGGACCCCAGGTCGGCGGTGCGGCGCAGCGAGCGACTGGCCATGCTCAACAGCGCGGGCGGCGGCGGCGGCGGATCAGGAGGCGGCGGCGGAGGCGGCAGCGGAGGCGGCGCGCGCGGGCAGGTGAGGCAGCGGCTGCGCATGGGGGCCAGGCCCAGCGGTAGAAGGCGGTGGCGGTGCGTGGTTAGGTGCGGCATGGGCAGTGATTGGCGGACCCGCCTTGACAGAGCGTTGTGACATACCGCATACGGCAGGTAAGCAGCATTGGCATGGGATTTTAACTTGTGACCCTGTGTTTACTTCGCTTGGATCCACCAGGGCTCTGGCGGCGCAACGCCGGGCAGTGTCGCACCAGGCGGCGGCCACCCGCACCAACACCCGTACCACCACCAGCACCACCACCCGCACCATCACCACCACCAGCAGCAGCAGGCGGCAGCGGGGCATTACGCCGCGCCTGGAGCAGGGGCCGGAGCAGGCGGCGGCGGTGGTGGTGGTGCTCACGGCGGGCCGGCTGCGAGCGCCAGTGTGTTGGGTCAGGCCAGGTCAGGGCAGGCGAGCTATGTGGAGGTGAGCGGCCGTCCCTGCACGGCAATTGAGTGCATGTTTGCGTGGGTGTCTATATGTTGGTTCGTCGAACGGTGATGCGCCCCCAAGGCTGCGGTGCAAAGCTTTAACGGGAATGGTGGCGGCGGGGCCTTGTGCTCTGGTTGCCCACATGACATATTTGACATGTGTGTATGGCCTTAAAGCAAACCAGTACCGGCGCAAGCTAGCCTCGCACACAGTCCTCACGCACACGCTCCTCACCCCACGCAGGGCGACAGTCAGAACATGCCAGACCCTCGCGACCCGCCGCCAGCGCCTGTGCAGCAGCAGCTGCACCCAGACGCCAAGCTGGGGACGGCGGCGGCGGCGGGCGGTGGCGGCGCGTCGGCCGCCACGCCGCAGCAGCTGTTCGCGGCGTTTGGCGGGCGGCTGGGGCCGGGGCCGGCGCCAGGTGTGGGGTGATGTGTGGTGGTGCGTGTGCGTCTTTGGACCGGGTTCCCGGGCGCAATCGCTTGGGGAGCTCCGTGTGGGCCCTGATGAATTGTTATGGAAGTATGCCATGTGTTCCCACCGCAAATCATCAGTTGTGCGTAGTGCTACTCCCAGGGGCGTTTGGTCTGGTGCGCTGGATTTGCCGGGGCCGAGGCCGTGGGCTCGAAGCGGGGCCCGGGGCTGGTGCCGCCAGGCGTGACCCCTGCATGAACCCCATTTCCGCATGCCCTCGCTGCGCCCTGCCCCCCCCCCCCCTTACTGTTCCTGGCTACGCCTGGCTTCCCTTCCCAAACATTCATGAATGCAACCCCCCACCCACCTCGCAGAAACCGCCGCCCAGCCTCAGCATCCGCTGCACCTGCAGCTGCAGCAGCAGCAAGGCTACGCCACCGCGCACGCCGCCGCCGCCGCGCGCGCAGCCGAGGCGGCGCTGGGCGAGAGCCGCTGCGCGCTGCTGGCGCTGCTACTGCCGCTGATGGAGGGGCAGCGGCACCTGGCGGCATACAGGTGGGTGGGCGGCGGGGGGGTGGGGGGCTGCTGCTGCGCGTGCTACTGCCGGCTGCATCTGGGATGGGGCTGCTGCTGCGCGTGCTACTGCCGGCAATATTGGGCAGTGGTGAGAGCAGCACTGGGCAATTGGGGAGGGCTGTATCACCCAGGGCACTTCTGGATGCGAACACCACTTTTGGTTCTGCTGCTTCACATCGTGCTTGCGCATCAAGCGATGTTCCACCCATTGCTGCTTCTCACCGCCCTCCCACCGCCCCCCCCCCCCCTGCCTCGCCCCAGGTGCACTGAGGCTCTGGCCTGCTTGTCGCGCCTGCCGCTGTCGCAGTACCGCACGGGCTGGGTGCTGTGTGCGGCGGGGCGGGCGCACTTTGAGGCCATGGCCTACTCCAAGGCGGCGCATGTGTGTGTGG
>NC_057020.1:5980994-5981669 GCF_000002595.2 Chlamydomonas reinhardtii
GATAGGGGTTTGGAGGGGAAGGGGAGGGGGGGTTGTAGGTACCAGCCCAAACTAAACCTAAACCAACGAAAACGGGGGCAGGGGGAGGGGCTGTGCCCGCCATCCTATGATGAAGCAGAACACAAGATAAGCTTTGACAAAAGCGGCACTCGAGGCGGAGGGGGAGGGGGAGGGACGACGACGTGCGAGTCTTGGTTTGGGTACCGGTGCAGTGCGTGATTTCAATGACCTTGGCCTGGCACCGGGGCTGCGGGTACATGGCCGGGCGCAGCAATGCCGCCACGCACGCTATCATGGCCACGCTTGCTTACTCCTTGGGTTCCGGAATGCACGCGAACACCCGTTCATTCCGTTCATTTCGATCTCGTTATCAGACCATTCCATCTCTTGCATGTGCGATTGTGCCGCCTGTCCATCCCTCATGTGCTTGGTTTGGTTTAGTTTGGGCTGGTACTTACAACGCTCCCCTCCCTCCCCTCCCTCCCCTCCCCGTGCCTTTTGCAGGCGCCTGCCACGTGGGTGGTGATGGGTAACTTGTTCAGCGGCCAGAAGGAGCACGAGGCAGCCATCGAGTTTTTCCTGAGGGCGGCGCAGGTGGGGAGGAGGAGGAGGGGAGAGGAGGCGGGAACGAGGAGGAGGGGAGGGGAGGGGAGGGGAGGGGAGGGGAGGGGAGGG
>NC_057020.1:5981769-5994224 GCF_000002595.2 Chlamydomonas reinhardtii
GATATAGGATCCGGTGAAACCCCTACTAATTAGAGACACAATCACACGCGCGCCCCGCCCCTCTTACCTCTCCCCACCCCAGGTGGACCCCACCTTCACCTACGCCTACACGCTGGCTGGGCACGAGCACTTTGCCAATGAGGAGTACGACAAGGCAGCCGCCTGCTACCGCTCCGCGCTCAAACTGGACCCGCGCCACTACAACGCAACGTGCGTGTGTGTATTGCTGCGTGCGTGTGCTTTGGTTGTGGCTGTGGGCGTGTGCGCTTGCGTGTGTGTCCCACAGGCGATGGGGGGGCCATAGGGGGAAGCACGTTGGGGGTGGTGGCGTGGCGGCGCAGACGGGGGGCGGGCGGGCGTGTGGGCACACGTGTGCCGACGGGCTACCATGTGCTACCATGCGAGCTGCCGCCCGCCCGCCCGGCCCTCACACCCGGCTGGCCGCGCTGCCCCACCACTTCCTCCCCTGCACCCACACTCGCGTCCACACCCGCACCCACACCACCGCCCCCACACCACCGCCCCCGCACTGCCGTACAGGTACGGGCTGGGTCAGATCTGCTACCGCCAGGAGAAGTACGGCGAGGCGCTGCAGCACTTCCGGCTGGCGGCGGCGGTGAACCCGCGCAGCAGCGTGCTGAGGTGTTACTGCGGCATGAGCGCGGCAAAGATGGGGCAGAGCGGCGCGGCGCTGGAGAAGCTGCAGGTTTGGGGGTGTGGGGGCGAGGGTTGGGGGGCGAGGGGTTGTAAATAGCACTTCAGAGTAAACTGAAATGGGGGTTCTTCACGTTCCCAGTAAGTGGAGGCGGGTGGGGCTGGGAAACAAACACCACGCATCACTCCGTGCCACCTCTACCATCACCTCCCCCCTCACTGCCACGCCATCCTCCCCCTCTCCCCACCACAGGAGGCCATTGAGCTCGACCCCGCCAACCCGCTGGCGCGCTACGAGAAGGCCTCACTGCTCATGGCGCTGGACAGGCCGCAGGAGGTGAGGGCGGGCGTGGGGGGGGGGGGTTTACATTCATAAATGTTAAGAAGTAAAGGTGTAGCCAGGAACAGTAGTATAGCAGGGTTTACCGATGTCCGTGGGTGGAGGGAGATCCGTGGGGAGGTCACGTGTGGGGAGGTCTGAAAGGTGCTTTCGGGCTGAGCAAGCGGAGATGGAAAAGCGGGTTCCCGAGTAGCCCTTGCTCGGTGTCCTTTCCCTCTCTTCCTCCGACTTTTCCTCCTCGTCTTGCTTGTCCGCCACCACCCCCACCACCATCTCCCCTCCCACCCCTAGAAGCACCGTGTCACTTTTTTGCACCTGTCGATTCTGCTTGTGCTCCGCTAGCTCAGTTTGGCTTGGTTTAGCTTGGGCTGGTATTTTCAACCTCCCTCCCCCCCCTTTCCGTTCGTCTGCGGTTCTTCAGTGCATCCTGTACCGCTTTTCCAAACATTTCACACACACACACACACACGCACAGGCGCTGATGCTTCTACTTGCTGCCCCTGCTGATATCCTGTTCCCAATGTTTGGACCTTGCAACCCCTCCCCCCCCCCCAGGCGCTGTGTGAGCTGGAGGCCCTGCAGCGGGTGGCCCCCGGCGAGTCCTCTGTGGCCTTCCAGATGGGGCGGCTGCACAAGCGCCTCAACAACCTCACGGTGGGTCGGGAGGAGGGGAGGGAGGGAAAGGGAGGGAGGGAGGGAGGGAGGGAGGGAGGGAGAGGGAGGGCGGGAGAGGGAGGGAGGGAGGGAGGGAGGGAACATGTAACCCGTGTGGCCCGCGCCATACCCGTGGCAGCACACGCCCAAACGGACCCACCACCATCACCATCGCCACCATCGCCACCACCACCAATATACACACACAGGCGGCGCAGCAGTCGTTTGAGCTGGCGCTGTCCCACCCGGGCATCTCCTCCTCGGACGCCGCCGCCATCAAGTCCGCCATCGAGCGGCTGGGCCTCAGCGAGGACGAGGACGAACAAGAGCTGTGAGGGGGGCAGGGGGGGAGTTATGTGCCCGAGCCCAATAAGTCCCAAGAGTCAAGGAAGGGGAAGAGGGGGGAGGGGCTGGGAGGAGAGGGAGGGGGCACTGGGGAGGGGGCCAGTTGGGGAAGGCGGCTGAAGGAAGGCGGGGGTCTAGAAGTGCCGTGCCTTGCTGTGGCAGGGGCGCCAGGTAGGCAGTGCTGGGCTAGACGGACGTATTGAATCCTCAGGGCGGCATGGTCAGACAGGATTGTGGAGGGGCGTGGACGTACACACACAGACACAGACGCAAGGGAGTCGACAGTAAGTTCATAACAAAGTCTTGGGGGTGGGAGACATGTTGCAGAAGCATGCAAAGGACGGCAGGCATGCGGCAAGGCCGAATGGGACAGGCGCAGTGCAGAACGTGAGGTGTGTGCTAGACAGGAAAGACGGTTAAGAGGATTGGGCTAGGCAATGCGTGCATACTACAAAAGGGTATCGGCTGTCGGATTGTGAAGGGAGGGGTAGTTCATTCCAGAACCCAAAACGAGCCGGGAGCTGGCTGGCGACTTGGCGAAGAGACAGACAGGCACAGTCACGAAGGTGTGAGGGCAGCTGCTTTGGGCCGTGCTGCAGGTGGCGCGGCTGCAGTGCTGTGCAGCAGTAGCTCAGGCCAAGGTCCATGCAGAGCCCGCGTTGCCAAGGGCTGTTTGGGACGCACTTGGGAGGCGCCACAACTGCGCGCATGGCGCAATGACAGGACTGCACCGTTGACTGCATGTCATCCTTGGACAGCTTGCAAAATGCACGCGCCTGTAACATCAAAACCGTTTGGGCAGTACTGCCAGCTTGCCGGCGTGCCACTGGCGGAGGCCGCTGGGACTGATGCCCCCCGTCCGTGTGACCGCGATTGCCACCCAAGTCTAGCAACTCGGAAGGAGGGCAGCAAGCTAGCACGGCACGACCATCACACTGACAGAGTCCATGGCTCCATGCATTACACATAGCCCGCCAGCCTTTGAGCCAGCATCGCACGCAGTCAACAGCTCCCATCCCGCTCCACGCGCCAACATGTTGCCCTGAGCACAATCGCTGTCTAGTCCACCTACGCGACCTGCTTGACGCAGCTTCCCACTGTCCCCAGCCGACCGCCGTCTTTGCAGCCCCCCACTCCACCTCCAGTCCGGTGCGGCGCCGACTCCCAGATCCACAGCTGCTCGCCGCGTGGCCTTTCGTTATTGTACCTCGAACATACTGCGTGCCTGTCGTTAACGCGTGCCCTGTCGGCCTTTCATGAATCCGAACATACCGTATGTTCCTGGGCGGTGGACCCACTCCACGGCTAACCCAACTCACGCGGCCACGCGCCCTAACCTTTCCCACGCCGCCATCGAGCCGTGTGAAAACGCGCACGCCCGCAATACCCCATGCACTTGTGCCTCCATGCACCGCTGTCACGGCGCCAAGGGTCACGGCGCCCAGGGCTGCTCGTAGGCCTCCCGGCCCTTGCTGCTCGCCGGCATTTGCTCCTCCAACACTTGCCGCAGCGGAACAGCTTCCGGCCACTGGGACAGGTCAGGCCTGCGTGTCGGGGTGGAATGGGGGTCGGGTTGCCTGCCACAACTCTAGTTTGTCTTCGTAATTATGTATGGCGTGGGTGCAGGTATGAAACATGTGGTGTGGCGTTTTGGCACGCGTGTAAAAGCAACGCTCTGCAAGCCCCACGGCATACGGCACTCAACAACACTCGCGGGCTGCCTGGTGACGGTTTCTTTCCAGCACATGCGGCACATGCAGTACCAACATAGTTCCCAAACGGCACGGCCCCCACTTGCACTCCTGCTTCCCTGCCCTTCCCTCCCACCGCCGCCCCACCGCCGCCCCCCCGCCGCCGCCACTCACTCGTACGCCAACGCTCCCGCTAGGCCATGCAGCAGGCGGTACCAGTAGCAGGTGCGGCCGGGCCCCACCAGGTAGGTCCGCGCCAGCGACACGCCCGCCGCCGCGATGCGCTGCACCTCCCGGTCGTGCGCCGCCGCCCAGTCCAACTCCTCCAGTACCTGCACAGAGCGACATGCCGCATGGAGTGCATGGTGTGATGGAATGAGTAATGAATGAATGAGTCTTCAAAAGTGCAGTCGGTGACCCAGATTGGAGAGCTGGTGAAGAAGGGGAGAGGGGGAGGCGGCGAAGCCAGCACATAGCTCAGAACGACCACATAGCCCCGCGCACTTAGCTTAAAACGACCAGACCATCCAGTCCGTCCCACTCGTTCGCTCGCTCGCTCACCTCCTCCGGCACCTTCCTCCAGAACTCTATGATGTTGACACGGTGCTTGAGCAGCCTGTGTGGCGGTGTGGCGGCGGGGTAGGGGTTCGGGGAGGTGAGGAGCACACGTGCGCTGAAATTCTCCGACGGTGGACACACCCCCACACACAAGTAGCAACATACACATGCATACGCATACACACACATGCCTGCAACGCCTACATAGCCTACTACCCTCTATGATACGGCGGCCGTGCACAGCCGCCTTGTCCAGCCGTACAGCCGTACATCCGTACCACTCACGTGCGGTAGTAGTATGCGTAGTAGCCGGACGCCTCCTTGAACACGGCGCTGCTCATGGGCAGCAGCTGCTCCAGCCGGGAGGAGATGCTGCAGGTGCGTGTGTATTTGTGTGTATGTATGTGTGTGTGTGTGTGTGTGTTTTGGGGGGGGTCACATTCATGCTTAATTGAGAAGAAGCGGAGAGAGAGGAGGGGTGCGGTGAATGTGGCTGCGCGGTTGAGGGGTGATGGCTGCGGTGCGGGGTGAGGTGGAGACGCTCAGGAGGGTGTGGGGTTGTGGCTTCCGGGGTTAGAGAGGCAAGGCACAGCACAGCAGACCTGCTTGTTGCATGCCAGGGTTGCCGACGGTCCTGTCCGTGCTAACCCTGACACCACCCACCCGCCCACGCAGCCTGCCGCGCCGCCTCACCCCTGCCCCTCCAGGTTTATGAGGTACTTGTACTCGGTGTGTCGCAGCATGGGCACCTTGGCGCGAAACGACACGTCGATGCGGGCCGGGTCCTGTGCGGGGCGAGGACAAAGAAATGGGGGCTGTGGGGCTCGGGCCGAATGTCGGCAAGTAGCTGGGCGGCAACGCCCCTAGCCGCGGGAGCATCCCGGGGGACAGTACCTGGGGCCCCAGTCGTGAACCACAAATCTCCCTGAGCACTCCGGCACGCAGGAACACAACCGGACGACACACGAAACACATGCATGCATGCACACACACACACACACACACACACACACACACACACACACACACACACACACACACACGCAGGCCCGCACACCTTCTCCGGCATCTTGCGGATGAAGTACTCGCGCGAGGGGCAGGTCTTGCCGCCGTTGTAGCAGATCTTCTTGCCGCCCACACCCAACTTGGCCGTGCTGGCGTCGTCCGGGCTGCGGTTCATGCGGTACTTGCTGCGGGTGGCAGGGGCGTATGCGTGTGCGTGTATGTGTGTGTGTGTGTTTGTGCGTTTGTGTGTGTGTGTGTGTGTGTGTGTGTGTGTGTGTGTGTGTGTGCGCGGGTTTCGTGGGAAGGTGCGGGGGTTTAGGAGGAGAGCAACGTAGGGAGCGTTTGTATGGCCATGCGGGGAAGGGTGGGGCACAGGGGTACGCGTGTACGTGTACGTGCATGCGGTCGAGATGCGCCCCGCGCCCTCTTGGCAGCCCCCACACCTCGTGCCAGCCCAATCGTGGGTTCGGGCACGCAACCCGCCCACCCACCCACTCCCTCAATCTCCCCGCGCCCATATCACCCAACCCCGCCCCCCCCATCACCGCTTCCTCGCCCCCTGCCCTTCCCCACCTGAACCTGCCGAACAGAATGGGCTTGCGCTGCGCCCACGGCACCTCCCCGAACTGCTCCACCAGCGCCAAAGAGGTGTTGTCGTACAGCTGTGAGTGCCAGTAGAGAGATTGTGTTTATGTGTGTGTGTGTGCCAATTGTGTGCCAGTGATGTGTGTTTGTGTGTGTGTGTGGGTATGCGTGTGTGTGTGTGTGTGTGTGTGTGTGTGTGTGTGTGTGTGTGTGTGTGTGTGTGTGTGTGTGTGTGTGTGAGGATGAGGACGCAGAGGCACCGGGAGGCAGGACGTCTTGCTCAATGAATGTGAACTACCGTGAAAACCCTCTCCTCCTTTGCCCTCCCAACGCAAACACAAACACACACAGACGCGCAGTTGCTTCACCTTCATGTGGAAGTGGAAGTTGGGCACCAGCAACAGGTCCGGCCACCAGTCGCTCTTGCCGATGCCCATGACCGGGTAGGGCCCTGGCACGAAGCCGCGCGAGTGGTGGCAGTCGACGGCGCTAAAGTTGAAGGGCTGGGGGCTGGACACGTTGAGCAGGCGCGGCGAGCACTGAGGCAGGCGGCGGTGCCAAGGTGTGCGTGTGTGGTGTGGTGGTGGTGGTGGGGGGGGGGCAGCGGGGAGCAATGCGGGGAAAGCGCGGCGGGGGGCGGGGCGGGTTGAGTGGGGGTTACCAATGTTATCAATGTTCCCAGGGGACGGCGCAGGCTTGGCGTTACAGTGCTCGTACACGGGATTTTCTCTGGCCCCGAAACGGCCAGGCGTGCGTGTGGCCCCAAATGTGCGCCCCCCCTCCGTCTGTCACCCCCGGCCGGCCCCTCGGCTGATGAATTAGTCTTGCATGGACGGCTGCCCCCGCCGACCCCGGGGCTCACATATCTGGGTGTGTCGGAGGTGGTGAGTACGAACGCCACGTCGGGCACGTGCGGCCCGAAGGTGTCCTCCACGTGCAGCAGCATGCGGATGTACATGGCATGCAGCTTGGCGTGGTGGCTGAGTCCGGGGAAGTCGGTGGGCGTCAGCAGGTAGGCGCGTCCGCTGAAGAACCTGTGTGTGTGTTTGTGTTTGTGTGTGTGTGTGTGTGTGTGTGTGTGTGTGTGTGTGTGTGTGTGTGTGTGTGTGTGTGTGTGTGTGTGTGTGTGTGTGTGTGTGTGTGTGTGTGTGTTTGTGTTTGTAAGTGTGTGTGTACGCTGATGTGAATGGCAGAAAGGAAATGTCGAGGCCCGATAGTGCGGCTGTCAGTGCGGCTGCAAGCACATGTGCAATGATGCGGTGTGAATGGTAGGGAATGGGTGTCCCCGGTTTGCAATGCAGAGTTCATAACTTCCCGCTACGCGCTCCGCCATAATTGCACGCATGCACGCACGCACCCTGGCCCCTCCCCTCCTCGCCTGCCCTGCCCTTCTCAACGCACCCGACGGTCAGGCCGCGCATCTGCACCGAACCCAGGTAGCCGGCAATGTATTTTGTGGAATTGAGGTGTGTGCCCAGCTGTCGGTGTATCTCCAGATCAGAGTCAATCTGCGGGTACGTGGGGTCAAACGCCTCGCAGCCTAATGTGCTGTAGTTGGCCGCGGCTGCATAGTCGCCTGGCTTGGATTTTTCCGCCGCTGCTGTTGCTGCATGTGCGCTGCTTAATAGCAAGGAGACCAGCAGTTCCGCGAGCAGCACTGCGCCGAGAAGCGAGACGCTGCCACCGCGGCCGGGCGAGGAGGAGGTGGAGGAGTGTGGGAAAGGACGGCTCCCCATGCCGCCCGCCGCGCCGATGACCACCACGGAGCCGACGTGTCTACAGCAGCACTATGGTCGAAGGACTCTCATTTTTTTTGGCAAGAGAGCTCAGCCAAGCGGCTGCAAGCACTGAGCGCATGTTGCAAGCCACTGCATTCATCTCGAATGTCTCGGCATAATAGTCAAGTCATCGGCTATAAACATTATCGGTGCACATTCGAAATAACAGCTCGCTGTTTGCTGGAGTTTTGCGTCGGCCGGATCATGCATCACATCCCGCGCATTTTGTTATGTTTACTGTGTCAAAATCAATGCATTATACGTATGTGTGTATCAAATACACAGCCGTAAACAGAACAGAAACTGGATCGCGCCACCTGTCATCTGTCGGTCGAATAGACAAGCGGGCTCCAGCCCAAGTCTCCCCTCCTATGGCATTGTTACATAAAGCTACGAACATTGGCAAATACGAGATGCGAAATGGCCGAGCCGGCAGCCAGCATTCCGTATTTGTGGCCGCTGACAGTCGCCGGTCGCCCGTCGAACGTCAAGCGCGCCCAGGATGTCAAGCCCAAGGCGGGCACGCGGAAGCTGCGAGCTCCGACATCCACGAAGGGCCTCATGCCAAGCTAGGATGTATGTTGCCTCTGCCGGCTTTACTTCCTAGCACTTCGTTGGCAGCCGCTGCGCCACGACCCAAGCCATTCCTCCACATGCCACGCTCTGTCTGCGGCGCCACTTCACGCATAAGTAGCCCTCCTCCAGCACCCAGCCAGTGAGCTCAGACAGCATCCAACTGACGGCACCTCGGCCCACAGCTGGCGCGCCTCCGGACCCCGCATTCCGCGCGGCAGTGTCCATACCCGCGCAGCGTGCCGGTCTAGCTGCGCCACGCAGCTAGCTATCGTGTAGCGGGTATCGTGTCAGGAATGCGGATGCCGGCAGCGACACGCGCGCACCGCCGCACCGCCGCGGCGGCGGCGATGCTCAGCTGGATCTGCCTCGCGTGCGCCCTGTCGCCGGTGAATGGCCACCAGCCCACCTCAACGACACCCCAGATGCCACAGCAACAACCGCAACAACAGCAACAACAGCAACAACAGGGTGTAGGCAGCACGCCAGCTGTGTTCGAGGCGGCAACAGCGGCAGCGGCGACCGGGGACGTGGCGTTCGCCTCGGCCCTGTTTGCTGAGCTGGCCGCTGCAGGCCTTGCAGAGGCTGTAGCTCAGGCAGCTTCGGCCTCAACACCGGCGGAGAGCTACTGGGGCGGCGTTGCCCTGCCGGAGCCCGGCACCGGAGGCAGTAGCACTGGCAGTCTCAGTGGCAGTAGCAGCGACGTCACCGATGGGGAGAGCAGCAGCGGTGTGCTGGCGGCGCTGGGCGAGCTACTGCGGGCTGAGAACGCGTTGGCAGAGGAGGCCCTGGCGGCGATGTGGGCGGGCTACAGCCCCGCGGCGGCTGTAGCAGCAGCGCCTGAGGCCGCGATGGCGGCTCTAGCAGTAGCGCCGGAGGCGGCGGTGCCGGGCCCACGGCCGGCGGGGTCGCGGCACGCGGCCACGATGGAGGCTGCGGCGGGACTGGTACTGCCGGCCGCTGCTGGCGCTGGGTTGAACGGCGGCGGCGCGGCCGCCAACGCCGTCAGCCGGTAAGGTCCGGTGGGGTGGGGTCGGGTGGGGTGGGGTTGGAGCATGACGGGTGTTTGAGGAGCGTAATTGGAAGGTAGGGGTCGATGCTGCGTGCTCATGTGTGCTACTTGTGAATGGAGATGGACCGGAACGCACGATACCGTAGATGTGTGCATAGCAGAATGCTGGGAGGTTTGACTCTGCGTGTGCTGCCTTGTTGTCAGCTGCTGAGCAAAGTACAGAACAGTACACACCCTTTTGTGCCGTAGGCCCGGTACAGGAGCTCGCTATGCTGCGGTATCGCCAGCCAGCTCACTTTGCAACGACCTCTGACTCTGTGCCTCGGCACTCATACACCCATCCGTCCCGCAGGCGCCGCCTTGCTTTCAAAAAGACGCCGCCGCCACAAACACCACCGCCGGCCGCACCGCCTGTTGGCGCCAGTGATAAATTCTCCTCTTCCTCCTCCTCTCCTTCGTCTTCGTCTTCTCCTTCCACCGCTGCAAACAGCACCGCCGGCGGTATCAGCGCCGTCACAGGCTTCTGGCCCACGCTGCTTCAGCCGCAGCTGGCAGCCGCCAACACCAGCGCCGATGCCAGTGGCAGCAACGGCAGTAGCAGCGACAGTAGCAGCGGCAGCAGCAGCAGCAGCAGGGCGATGGGTGGGCGGCTGGGGGCACTGCTGGCGAGCCGGGGGGTCGGCGGCGGTATCCTGGGGGCCGCCGGTAACACAGGCGCACAGGACAGTCTGTGGCTGCGGATCATCGGTGGCAGTGCTGCCGACACGCAAAGGTGAGCTGGCATGGCTGGTGACTTTCGTGTGCGTGCGGTTCCTGAGGTTTCTTGGTAGCTGCCATAGCCTTTGCAAGACGGGATGAAATGAGGAAGATGGGATGAAAGCGGGAAGACGGGATGAAGGTGCGAAGGAACGCTTGCTACAGCATGGAGGGTGTGTACGGGGATGCGATGTTGACACTGCCATGTATATAGACCATCACGCCAGCAGTCAGGCAGGCAGCCAGACCTGATGTGCCGCGGCCACAACCCTTCAGCATCGCAGCCACCGCCAGCCGCAAGCACTCGACGCCGCTGCTCCATCTGCCGCCGCCACTGCCGCCGCCTCTGCCGCTGCTGCCGACTACAGGGCGGCCGAGGCTCCGCCGGGCGGCGGTGGCAGCGACGGCGTTGGCAGCAGCAGTGGCGATGGCATCGGTGGCGGCGATGGCGGCAGCAGCAGCAGCAGCAGCAGCAGCAGTACCGGCATCAGCGGCAGTAACAGTGCCTGGGAGCCGGCACGCGCGACGCTCCCCTCGCGACCCTTCCTTGCTGTCATCTCCTCTCTGCCACCCGCACCCGCACCCCCGCCTGCACCTCCGCCTCCCCTCCCTCCTCCGCCGCTGCCGCCCGCGGTCAACTACACGGGCATCAGCTTTAAGATCGTGGGCGGGCTGCCTGCCAGCACCACCAGGTGCCTCGGTCCCCTCAGCCTCGCGTGTCGGCCTCCACATGCGTCCACGTGCATCTCTTCATGTGCCTCCCCGCACGTAGTCACCACCCGACTGCTCAAGTAGCCGCTCGCCTACTATTCGCAAGACGCCCTCCGAGCGCCTTGCCCTACATGTCCATCCGTCGCCGCACGGCAGCCCCTTCGCCCCGGCTGCCACTGCCCGACCCTTCCCCCTTCCCCCCTTCCCCCTTCCCCCCTTTCCCCCGGCCCGCCGTGTCACCTGCCTGTGCGCGCCACCTGCCTGCCCCGCCCTTCCTCCCGACTAACCATCCCTGCATCTGGGTGCCCCCTCTGCGTGCGGGGCATCCAGGCTGGCAGTGCCTGTGGGGAGCCGTACGCGGCCCGCACACTGCCCAGCACCCCGTCATCTCTCCCCTAACCGGTCCCCATGCCACCCACATCTACCTCTTAACCCTTGCCTCACGCCCTCTCTGCCTCTTTCGCCGCCTGGGCTTGTGTGTAGTCTTGTCTTTGTTATCCCTTCTTTATCCTACTGCCGACACGCCTCGGCCCTTTCACTGTGCCCTGCCCTTCCGATTTTTGCCTTGCCCCTTTCCCACATGTCGTGCTCCTGGCCCGACGCTCCCTGCCTGGCGTCGGGGCTGCTTTCCTGGTCGCCAGGTAAGTCGTGGGTTTTGCTTGTCGCGTCCGCGTGCCTGTCTTGTGCTGTTGTGCGCGTCACCGAGCCCGGGCGGCGACATTTATCGCCGGCGCCGCTCGCCCTGCTACTCCACGACGCCTCGGCCCACATCCCATAAGTATTATCGCTCGCAACTAACGCCTCTGCCTGCACTCCCGTTTCGTTGGCTTTGGTTTAGTTTGGGCTGGTATTTACAACCCCCCTTCCCTTCCCTCCTTCCCTGCCCCGCCTGCCCCCACCTGCTGGCACCCCACCACCAGGTATCGCTTCATTGTGTCGCTGCGGGACGGCAGCGGCAACCACTACTGCGGCGGCAGCTTGGTGGCGCCGCAGGTGGTGCTTACGGCCGCCCACTGTGAGTTGACTGATAGGTGCTTTTTGTGGAGGTGGTGGGGAGCGGGCGTTTGTCTGTGCTGAGGACAGACAAGTTTTGCGCGTGTGTGTACATCGCAAAGAAGATTGGGCATGCGTGCATGTGTGGGGGGCGTGCGGCATGGGTGTGGCGGGGGGCCGGGCAACCAATCAATGCACATACACAAACACACACACACACACACACACACGTGCACACACATACACACACGTACTTCCCCCCACACACACACAAATATTTCCACACACACATACACACGTGCACACACACACACATGTCTCCCCCTCACACACACAGGCCTTGACAAGCAAGACAACAGCCTGCGCAACCCCACGGCGCACATCGGCCGCTACTACACAGACGCATCAGACAGCCAGGGATACGACGTGCGCAAGTGGGTGCCTCGCTCGCTAGGCGGGCGGGAGGGAGGGAGGGAGGGAGGGAGGGAGGGAGGGAGGGAGGGAGGCAGGGAGGGAGGGAGGGAGGCAGGGAGGGAGGGAGGGAGGGAGGGAGGGAGGGAGAAAGGGAGGGAGGGAGGGAGGGAGGGAGGGAGGGAGGGAGGGAGGGAGGGAGGGAGGGAGGGAGCGAGGGAGGGAGGGAGCGAGGGAGCGAGGGAGCGAGGGAGCGAGGGAGCGAGGGAGGGAGGGAGCGAGGGAGGGAGGGAGGGAGCGAGGGAGGGAGGGAGGGAGGGAGGGAGGGAGGGAGGGAGGGAGGGAGGGAGGGAGGGAGGGAGGGAGGGAGGGAGGGAGGGAGGGAGGGA
>NC_057020.1:6359351-6371317 GCF_000002595.2 Chlamydomonas reinhardtii
TGAAAGCTCTCCAGTTGCAGGCCCAGAGCTCCAGCCTTGTACCCCAGAGACTCCCTGCACCACAGGGGGGGTCTACACACCACCAAGGTGCGGATGGGTTTTGGTAAACCAGGGCCCTTCCTGGTGGGGTGACCGGGATTCAAGGCCTGATCGAATGGATGCGCCTGGACGTGGGCGCGGACGGCACGCCACGGCAGGGTGGTGCGCTGTACTTCTTGGACATTGAAAAGGCGTATGACCGGGTGCACCGGCAGTGGCTGTATGCGTCCGCGGAGGGACTTGGGTTTGGGCCGCGCATGCTGCGATGGATCCGCCTGCTCACTGCCAACGGCTCTGCCCGCGTGTGTGTGAACGGGATGCTCTCTGACGCCTTCCCAGTGCTGAACGGCTTGCCGCAGGGCAGCACCGCCTCACCACCCCTGTGGGTCATCCAGATGCAGCCACTGACGTCCTTTCTGCGGCGGCAGGTGGAGCAAGGGGCACTGCGCACGCCCCTGTTACCCAGCGGCGAGCAGGCGCCACCGGCTGCCCACCACGCTGACGACACGACCCTCACGGCGCGCGACCCGGCGGTGGACGGGCCGGTCCTGATGGCGGCAGTACAGCTGTTCCAGGCTGCCTTGGCAGTAGGGTGGTAGTGCGTCTACCACCGCAACCTTGTAAGGATGACTTTTAAAAAAAAAAAGCTGTTCTGCCGCGCGTTCAACGCCCGTGTCCATCCGGACAAGAGCAAGGCCATGGGCCTTGGCAGGTTTGCGCACCTGACGGGCCCTTGCCCACACACGGGGGTGCCGTTTACCACTGGCGCCGTGACGCACCTGGGTGTGCCCCTGTCGTGGGACTCGGATGCGGCTGCAGCTGACTTGTACACCCGGCGGGCTCGCGGCATGGCGTTTGTGGCGCGTCTGTGGGCTGCCCTGTCTCTGACTCTCGTTGGCCGTGTGCACATTGCGAAGCAGGTGCTGGCGGCGAAGCTGGCCTACCACTTCAGCTTCCTCAACCCGTCGCCTGCGCAGCTGAAGGAGCTCACCGACCTGATGGACCACTTTGCTGCGCGCTCCATGCACGCTGAGGACGCCAGCCTGGTGTCGCACGGGAACCCGCTCCTGCTGCCAAAGCGGGAAACGGCATGTCTGCCGTACAAGGACGGGGGTGTCAACCACGTCGACCTGCCTGCGTTCCTGTCTGCCCTGCAAGCTAAGACTTTCGCCCTCCTTGCCCAGCCAGGCCGGCAACCCTGGAAGATGCTCACCCGGGCGCTGCTTACCCATGTGCGCCCAGACTCCGCCACCACGTGGGCGTGGGTGTACAGCGACGCGCCGGCGCCAGCGGGGCTGCCTGCCCGGCTGGCGGCCGCGGTCGGCCACGTGCGGAGCGCGGGTGTGGAACAGCATCCGCCGCAGCCAGCCACTCAGCCGCCAGCGGCGCCGCCACAGTGGCGGGTTAGCCTGGACCAGCTGTGGGTGGCTAACGCTGCGGGGGCTGTGTCCTACGTCCACTACACGGGGCGGCTCTTGGAGCCTGGGCCTGGCGTGCTGCCCCCGGCGGTGGATGGGGCGTGGCAGCCTGCCTGTGTGCTGCAGCATCGCAAGCCGCGGCACCTGTGGACCTTTGAAGAGCGGGCAGCGTACGATGCAGCATCACCAGGGGAACGGGCGGGGGCGTGGCCTCGGGCGCCGTACTTCCTGGCACCGGTGGCTGGGGTGGTGGTGCACCCGGAGCACTGCCGGATTGCGGGTGTCAGCTTGGCGGACTACACGGTGCGGGACGTGCGGCGGGCCATCACCGCGGCTAACCCGGCCGCACCACCGGCGCCGGCCCGCCCTGCAGCCATGCCGTGCCCAGCGCCAGCACAGCAGGCGGGGGGTTCGGGGACCCAGCCGGCGGCACAGTCGCGGCTGGTGGAGCGGGAGGCGGAGTGGCAGCGTGCAGCGGCGCAGCTGACCACCACGGCGGCGCAGCATTTCCGCAATAACCCGGTGGCTCTGGACCCCTGGCTCCACCGCACCTCTGCGGCAGCCGGGCTGCAGAACTGCAGTCGTATGCGTCCCCGTCCCAGCAGTCAGGTGAGGGGCCGCGGCGGTCCGCGCGGCTGCAGGAGCAGGCGGCGGGCAGGGCGGGGCCTAGCACGGGGCCTGCCACGGCGGCGGCGGCAGCAGCGGCGGCAGTGGAGGGCGACCCTCGCATGCCGCCCCCGGATGCGTCCCTTCTGCGGGGTACGTGGCGGAGGCTGTGGGACAGCCACGCCAGTCGGGGGGCGAAGGTACTTGTGTACCGGCTGCAACATGCTTACCTGCCTTGCGGGCTGTACAGGGCGGGCAAGGGAATTCGTCCACGGGTGACCACGGGGTGCGGGGGGTTGGGGGCGCACTGTCCTCACCCCGCCTGCGGGCCACCTGGCCCGCGGGCGTGGGCCAGCCTGACGCACATCTTCCTGGAGTGTCCAGCGTATGCGCAGGCGAGGACGTGGCTGCAGCAGCTGTGGGCCTGTGTTGCGCCCCAGGCAGCGGCGCCGCCAGTGACGGACGCGGGCTTCATGCTGGGGGACCGCATGGGTATGTGGGCCTCAGGCCCGCGGGGGGCGGGAGCGCTGCTGTGGAGCACTTTGCGGGCCACCTTCTTGTACGCCGTCTGGTGTGCGTACTGGTCCCGCGAGCCTGCTAAGCAGACGTCGGAGCATGTGGTTCGGGAGGTGGTCAGCGAGCTGCGCAGGGTGATGCGGCTGCGTTTCACTGCCGCCACGCTAACCCCTGAAACCCTGTCGGCTCTGCCCACTCAGCTTCTCACCGCACAGCTCAAGGCGGCTAAGCTGGAGCATTTTGTTGCCATCTGGACGGCGGGTGGCGCGCTTTGTGAAGTGGAGGAGGTTCAGGGTGGGTCACCGAAGTTGAACTTGCGGCTGACGCTTGCATCACCTGTGCAGGCCCCCTAGATTTCCTTCTGGGCAGCATTTCTTTCCAGGCGCTGGCGTGGCGTATTATCGTCATCAGCTTGTCTGGCGCCCATGAGTACTAGCTCTGGCTGGAGTGGAAGCGCCTGGGCGGCTGTGGGACTTCCTGCGCAGCGCGTCTTGCAGCGGACTGGAGCCCACTTAGTCAGCGCCACATCTGGCCCGTTTAGTTTTCTGCTTGTGTCTCCTCTGCCGGTTCTCCTGGGGTGTTGCTTAAGCAACCGACTTGTGGGGGTGGGGTGGGTTTGGGCGGGGCGAGTGCGTAACGCTGGTGTTTTCTTTTCTGGCGCGCGGTGGTGGTGGTTCTTGTGGTTAGGCTGTGGTGTAGGGTGGTGCTTGGGTTAGGTCTGGCGGTGTTTTTGTGCAACCCCTCCCGGGGGGCGGGGGGGCCAGCCTCCTGCTCTGTCTGCCGGGTCGGGGTGGGGTGTGGTGGGAGGGATGGGGGTGTTTGGTGGCGGTTTTCGAGGTGTTTGCTTTCTGTTTTCTTCTCTTTTCTTCTCTTCTTGCCCTGTCAGGGTTCTGGTCTCGGGGACCAGGCTGCTTTCAGGCAGCAGGGGGGCAGCGCGTCTGCCCCTGTTCAACCTTGTAAGGATGATTCCTCAAAAAAAAAACCCACACACAGCGCGGCCACAGCAGCACATGCCGTGCCGTGTGGGGGGCCTGCCTTTGGGCATCGCCGCCCACTGCCAGGCTTGGCAGCGGACAGCACCCCTGCAGGTGGGGGCAACGCTGCCAGCCCGTTCTTCAGCCCCGGGCTGCAGCTCCACCTTGCCCTGTCCACGCATAGCCTGGCGCACGGAGTGCAGGACCTGACGACGCAGCCTCAGGGCCCCAGCCTGCCTACCTACCCAGTCCTTCTGGTGGGTGCCACCACGGGGCTCCCAGAGGGCGAGCAGCTGTCCTCAGCCGGCGTCCGGGAGGTGACCAGTGCTGCCCTGTCAGTGCTGGACACCATGTGCAGGCAGGGCAACCAGCCGCAGCTCTTGCAGGGCCACTCTCTGCACAGCACAGGCCGCCCCTCCCGCACTTTTGCTGGGCTGGCCTTCAGCCGGCGCGCGACCAGCGCCAGCAAAGCGGCCTTCACAGCGGAGCTCATGCGCAAGTCGCCGCTGGCGGTACCGCTCCAGCGCGGTCAGGCTGTCCTCACGGTTCACGTGCCAGTGGACACCCGGCCCATCATTCCGGGCACCTACACCGTCACGGTCAAGATGGTAGGGGGCCCTGTGTGGGGGGCTTTCCGCGGTCGCACCGATTTGGTGCTGCAGGCGGGCGGCTATCCCACCACCTCGGACTCCTCTAACCTGACATGTGCTTATGTGGTCTCAGAGCAGTGCGCCAAATCGGTGGGCCCCAAGGGGGAGCCCCAGGCCCCCGCAGGCCAGGGCATCACCAACCACATCTTTGCCTGTGTGCGGGGCCCCATCTGGGACCCGCAGCTCTCTCACCTGCACTGTGCCAAGTTTGAGATGCCCGGTGAGGAGCCCATGCAGGTGGAGGTCCGTGGCGCCCCCCAGGCGGCTGGGACAGCCACGACAGCTGCGGCAGGCAGCCCTGCTCCGGCTGCAGCCGGGGTCGCCGACCTGGGTGGCGACACCTTGGGTGGGGTGAGGCCCGCGGCTGCCATGGCGACCGCAGCGGACATCGTTGACCACGTAGGGGACGTGCAGATGCAGGAGGCGGCGGGTTTGGGTGACGCGGCGGCTGCAGCTGGTGGCGCCAGTGGGCCACTCAGCGGGGCCCCGCCCCTGCTGCCAGTTCTGGTGGCGGGGGGAAGCAACCGTGCTGCTGCGGCTGCCCTGCGGGCCACGCTGCAGCAGCAGCCCTCTGCGCAGCAGCGGGTGGCAACGGGAGGGCTTAGCGGGGTCCAGCCGGCGGAGGGCGTGGGGGGGCCGCCGGCGGCCAGGCCTCGCCCTGCCGGTGCTGGGCCGGCTGACGCGCAGCAGCAGCACAGTGGCGCTCCCGCGCCACGGCCGCCCTTGGATCAGCAGGCAGCCGCCGGGCAGGATCAGGAGCAGTCCGCTGTGATGCGGCGGTACTTGGCCGACCTGGCGGAGCTCAATCTTCAGCGGCAACAGCGGTTACAGCAGCAGCAGCAGCAGCAGGAGCTGCAGCGCCAGGGGCAGTCACCCAGGCCCCGGACCGGCTCCCAGGTTATGGTCCTGGCCACGCTGGGGGGACAGGACGGGGCGGGCGGTGGCGCTGGCAGGGCGGCGCCACGGCGTGGGCAACGTGTTGACATAGTTGACCACGTGGGGGACGTTCAGATGCAGGAGGCGGCGGGTTTGGGTGACGCAGCGGCTGCCGCGGGTGGCGCCAGCGGACCACCCGCTGTGGCCTCGCCCTCGCTGCTAGCTCTGATGGCGGGGGGAAGCACCCGGGCTGCTGCGGCTCCCCTGAGGGCCGAGCGGCAGCAGCAGCCCTCTTCTCAGCAGCGGGTGGCAGCGGGAGGGCTTAGCGGGGGGCAGCCGTCAGCAGGCGTGGGGGGGCCGCCGGCGGCCAGGCGTCGCACTGCCGATGCTGGGCCGGCTGGCGTGCAGCAGCAGCCCAGTGGGGCTCCCGCGCCGCAGCTGCCCTTTGATCAGCGGGCAGCCGCCAGGCAGGATCAGCAGCTGACAGCTGCGATGCAGCGGTACTTGGCCCACAAGGCGGATCTCCATCTCCAGCAGCAACGGCGGGTACAGCAAATTCCTCAAAAAAAAAAGCAACAGCAGCAGCAGGAGCAGCAGTGCCAGGTGCAGCCGCCCAGGCCCCGGACCGGCTCCCGGTTTGAGGTCCTGGCCACGCTGGGGGGACAGGACGGGGCGGGCGATTGCGCTGCCACGGCGGCGCCCGGGCGTGGGCGACGGGTGCCACCAGCCGCGCATGCACCGCCGCCGCCGCAGCAGCAACAGCCCCGCTCCAAAGGGCGCGGTGGCCCCGCCCAGCTCCCGCAGCAGAGGGCAGGGCGCTTGGGCGGCGGGCTGCCTCCCCCGCAGGACGGTGCTAGCTCGCCGCCGCGCGTGCCCACTGGGCGGCCGGCCGGGGGACAGCAGGCTGGTGGGGGCAGCGGGTCGGGGCGCCAGGGTGGAGGAGCGGGACAGGCAGTGCCCCAGCCGCCGCCCCAGGCGCGGCCGCCACTGCAGACGTCACAACCGGCGGGTGGTGGTAAGGGCAGGGGCAGGGGCCTGGGCGCGCCGGCTGGGGTTTCGGCCAACACGCCTGGGCGCGCGGGTGGGGGTGCGGGCAGTGAGGTGGAGTACGGGGCCGTTAGCCTGACCCGGGACACGTGTGTTGCCATCGGCTCTGACCTCGTGACGCACCAGAACCGCTGCGCAGATGTGCAGGGGTTTGAGTGGGCGCAGTTGGGCCACGACACGCTTGGTGGCCGCCTCCTCGCCTACCTCCGTGACCAGGGCGCCACCGTACCGGACTGGGCCGTCTGCCGCGTGCCGGCTGGCCGTACCGCCGTCCTGGCACAGCTGCACGACGAGTTCACTGGCTGGTGGCGCCTATACTCAGCCCAGCCTGCAGACACGCCCCTGCCTTCCGACGTGACGGAGCAGCTGGATGACGCCGCGCAGCAGGTGCAGACGGCCTACATGGACTACGTGCTCCTAGACGCCCGCACCCTGCGGTCCGCTAAGCGTGGGCCGGCGGACCCCGGCGGGGCCAGCGGGCCCAGCCGCCGGCAACGCCAGCACCGCAGCCGCAGTACCTCCAGCCTCATGAGCCTGGGCAGCGCTCCATTGCGCCCCGGCGGCGCCAGCTCAGGAGCCGCTAGCATGAGCACCAGCAGCGGCGGCGCGCCCCCCAGCCAGGGTGGCGGCCGCCGCGGCAAACGCCACATCAGCAAAAAAAAAAGCAACAGCAACCGCAACCGCCACGGCGCTGCCGTGGCCGGCGGGGGCTCATAATGCGGCCACCAGTGGGCGCGGCGAACCTTCGGCTGCTGACAGTGAATGTCAACGGCCTGGGCTCGCCGTTGAAGGCGCGGGCGCTGGTCTCGCACCTGCAGCAAGTTGGGGCGGATGTGGCGATGGTGCAGGAGACCCACGCTCCTGACACGACCGCGCTGGAGTCTTGCCTTCGTGCCGCGCAGGGGGCGTGCCTTCCGTGGCGCCACTGCCTCGCTGCCAGCCCGGCAGCGTCGCCCCACTCCTGTGGGACGGCTATCCTGGCGCGGAGTCGGCTGTCCCTTCCAGGCTGCGTACTGCAGCCGCCGTCAACGGATGCGGCGGGCCGTGTGGTATGTTGGGATTGGGACGTGGGTCACTTGCGCCTGCGCTTCGTGTGTGTGTATGCGCCCACGGCCGTGGCGGACAAGCCTGCTTTCTTTGCCGGGCTGCATCCCCACCTGGCCACGGACAGGGTGCTTGTTGTCGGTGGGGACTGGAACTGTGTCACCGATGCCAGTCAGGAGGCGGCCCCTAGCCCGTCACGTGCTGCAGGTTGTAAGGATGATTCCTCAAAAAAAAAAACGTGCTGCAGGTGCCCCGCAACTTGCCAGCCTCCTCGCCCAGTTCAGTCTGGTGGACCCTTGGGCGAGCAAGCGTGGCGGCGCCAAGGGCTACACGCATCCGGCCACGCCCAAGCCGGCCACTCCTGCACGCCTGGATCGGTGGTATGTCAGTGCCACCGCGGCGCCGTGGGTGGTGGATGTCGCTCGCACGTATGGGGCGCCTGGGGACCACAACGGTGTGCTGCTCACCCTGTCCTTGCCCGACCTGCCACATGCGCACCGGGAGCAGTGGCGCTTCCCCACATACCTGCTGTTTCACCCCTCACTGCGTCTGGAGCTCGAGCAGCGCTTGGAGGCGCACGTTGCCGCAAATCCCGTGGCCAGTACAGGTGACGGCGCTTGCACGCAATGGGAGGCGGACAAGTTCTTCTTGCGGGAGGCCGCCACCAGCATCCACCGTCGGCATGCACGCCAGACCCGGGATGGGCTGCATGGCGTGGTGCTGGCCGCAGACACGGCCGCTGCCCTGGCCGACCGGCCGGGTGCCAGCACCGCGCAGCGTCAGGCTGCGGCCATGGCCAACTTGGCAGTGCGGGAGGAGCGGGCAGCTGCCGCAGCGGCCAGCCACAATGCCCGCGCTGCACTGATGGAGGAGCATGGGGAGCGGGGCACGCGCTGGTTCCATCGGCAGGCTGACGAGCCAGCAGCCGGCGCGCAGGAGCCCATCACGCACTTGAAGGTGCCGGGGCAACCGGCGCCTGTGGCGCTCACGGGGCCGGGCACGCGCAACACTGTCTCAGCAGCCGCCGCAGCCATGTACAGCAGCACCAGCCCCACCGGCCTGTTCCGCGTGCAGCCGGTCTGTACGGCGTCGCAGCAACAGCTTCTGGCGGCCATTGACCGCAAGGTTCCGGCGGATCTGCAGGCCGCCGCAGAGGGGTCCGGGGATGGCGCCCTCAGTGATGCCGAGCTGATGGCAGCGCTGGCTGGCTCCGCCAATGGTAAAGCGCCTGGGTCGGACGGGGTTCCGTACGAGGTGTACAAGGTCTTCTGGGCACTGCTGGGCCCGCGCTTGTGTGCTGCTGCTGCCGCTGCCTTTGCTGCCGCTGCAGACGCCCACGATGGCGGCGAAATGGCGGCGGCGCTGCCTGCTTCCTGGCGGGAGGGCCTCATTACGCTCATCTACAAGGGCAAAAGCCTGGACCGCGCCGAGCTGGCGTCCTACCGGCCCATCACGCTGCTCAACTGCGACTTCAAGATGGTGTCCAAGGCCGTCAGCGCCCGCCTGCAGCCCGCCCTGGATGCAGTTGTGGATGAGCTGCAGACTGCGTTCATCACCGGCCGCTGGATTTTTTTTTTTTGAGGAATCATCCTTACAAGGTTGAACAGGGGCAGACGCGCTGCCCCCCTGCTGCCTGAAAGCAGCCTGGTCCCCGAGACCAGAACCCTGACAGGGCAAGAAGAGAAGAAAAGAGAAGAAAACAGAAAGCAAACACCTCGAGAACCGCCACCAAACACCCATTGGAGACAACGCGCTGTACCTCCAAGGCCTGATCGAATGGATGCGCCTGGACGTGGGCGCGGACGGCACGCCACGGCAGGGTGGTGCGCTGTACTTCTTGGACATTGAAAAGGCGTATGACCGGGTGCACCGGCAGTGGCTGTATGCGTCCGCGGAGGGACTTGGGTTTGGGCCGCGCATGCTGCGCTGGATCCGCCTGCTCACTGCCAACGGCTCTGCCCGCGTGTGTGTGAACGGGATGCTCTCTGACGCCTTCCCAGTGCTGAACGGCTTGCCGCAGGGCAGCACCGCCTCACCACCCCTGTGGGTCATCCAGATGCAGCCACTGACGTCCTTTCTGCGGCGGCAGGTGGAGCAAGGGGCACTGCGCACGCCCCTGTTACCCAGCGGCGAGCAGGCGCCACCGGCTGCCCACCACGCTGACGACACGACCCTCACGGCGCGCGACCCGGCGGTGGATGGGCCGGTCCTGATGGCGGCAGTACAGCTGTTCTGCCGCGCGTCCAACGCCCGTGTCCATCCGGACAAGAGCAAGGCCATGGGCCTTGGCAGGTTTGCGCACCTGACGGGCCCTTGCCCACACACGGGGGTGCCGTTTACCACTGGCGCCGTGACGCACCTGGGTGTGCCCCTGTCGTGGGACTCGGATGCGGCTGCAGCTGACTTGTACACCCGGCGGGCTCGCGGCATGGCGTTTGTGGCGCGTCTGTGGGCTGCCCTGTCTCTGACTCTGGTTGGCCGTGTGCACATTGCGAAGCAGGTGCTGGCGGCGAAGCTGGCCTACCACTTCAGCTTCCTCAACCCGTCGCCTGCGCAGCTGAAGGAACTCACCGACCTGGTGGACCACTTTGCTGCGCGCTCCATGCACGCTGAGGACGCCAGCCTGGTGTCGCACGGGAACCCGCTCCTGCTGCCAAAGCGGGAAACGGCCTGTCTGCCGTACAAGGATGGGGGTGTCAACCACGTCGACCTGCCTGCGTTCCTGTCTGCCCTGCAAGCTAAGACCTTCGCCCTCCTTGCCCAGCCAGGCCGGCAACCCTGGAAGATGCTCACCCGGGCGCTGCTTACTCATGTGCGCCCGGACTCCGCCACCACGTGGGCGTGGGTGTACAGCGACGCGCCGGCGCCAGCGGGGCTGCCTGCCCGGCTGGCGGCCGCGGTCGGCCACGTGCGGAGCGCGGGCGTGGAACAGCACCCACCGCAGCCAGCCACTCAGCCGCCAGCGGCGCCGCCACAGTGGCGGGTTAGCCTGGACCAGCTGTGGGTGGCTAACGCTGCGGGGGCTGTGTCCTACGTCCACTACACGGGGCGGCTCTTGGAGCCTGGGCCTGGCGTGCTGCCCCCGGCAGTGGATGGGGCGTGGCAGCCTGCCTGTGTGCTGCAGCACCGCAAGCCGCGGCACCTGTGGACCTTTGAAGAGCGGGCGGCGTACGATGCAGCATCACCAGGGGAACGGGCAGGGGCGTGGCCTCGGGCGCCGTACTTCCTGGCGCCGGAGGCTGGGGTGGTGGTGCACCCGGAGCACTGCCGGATTGCGGGTGTCAGCTTGGCGGACTACACGGTGCGGGACGTGCGGCGGGCCATCACCGCGGCCAACCCGGCCGCACCTCCGGCTCCGGCCCGCCCCGCAGCCATGCCGTGCCCGGCGCCAACACAGCAGGCGGGGGATTCGGGGCCCCAGCCGGCGGCACAGTCGCGGCTGGCGGAGCGGGAGGCGGAGTGGCAGCGTGCAGCGGCGCAGCTGACCACCACGGCGGCGCAGCATTTCCACAATAACCCGGTGGCTCTGGACCCCTGGCTCCACCGCACCTCTGCGGCAGCCGGGCTGCAGAACACGCCGGCGAGAGAACTACAGTCGTATGCGTCCCCGTCCCAGCAGTCGGGTGAGGGGCCGCGGCGGTCCGCGCGGCTGCAGGAGCAGGCGGCGGGAGGGGCGGGACCTAGCACTGGGCCTGCCACGGCGGCGGCGGCAGCAGCGGCGGCGGTGGAGGGCGACCCTCGCATGCCGCCCCCGGATGCGTCCCTTCTGCGGGGTACGTGGCGGAGGCTGTGGGACAGCCACGCCAGTCGGGGGGCAAAGGTGCTGGTGTACAGGCTGCAACATGCTTACCTGCCTTGCGGGCTGTACAGGGCGGGCAAGGGCATTCGGCCACGGGTGACCACGGGGTGCGGGGGGTTGGGGGCGCACTGCCCTCACCCCGCCTGCGGGCCACCTGGCCCGCGGGCGTGGGCCAGCCTGACGCACATCTTCCTGGAGTGTCCAGCTTATGCGCAGGCGAGGACGTGGCTGCAGCAGCTGTGGGCCTGCGTTGCGCCCCAGGCAGCGGCGCCGCCAGTGACGGACGCGGGCTTCATGCTGGGGGACCGCATGGGTATGTGGGCCTCAGGCCCGCGGGGGGCGGGCGCGCTGCTGTGGAGCACTTTGCGGGCCACCTTCTTGTACGCCGTCTGGTGTGCGTACTGGTCCCGCGAGCCTGCTAAGCAGACGTCGGAGCATGTGGTTCGGGAGGTGGTCAGCGAGCTGCGCAGGGTGATGCAGCTGCGTTTCACTGCCGCCACGCTAACCCCTGAAACCCTGTCGGCTCTGCCCACTCAGCTTCTCACCGCACAGCTCAAGGCGGCTAAGCTGGAGCACTTTGTTGCCATCTGGTCGGCGGGTGGCGCGCTTTGTGAAGTGGAGGAGGTTCAGGGTGGGTCACCGAAGTTGAACTTGCGGCTGACGCTTGCATCACCTGTGCAGGCCCCCTAGGTTTCCTTTTGGGCGGCGTTTCGTTCCAGGCGCTGGCGTGGCGTTTATCGTCATCAGCTTATCTGGCGCCCATGTGTTTTAGCTCTGGCTGGCGTCGCAGCGCCTGGGCGGCTGTGGGACTTCCTGCTCAGCGCGTCTTGCAGCGGGCTGGAGCCCGCCTAGTCAGCGCCACATCTGGCCCGTTTAGTTTTCTGCTTGTGTCTCCTCTGCCGGTTCTCCTGGGGTGTTGCTTAAGCAACCGACTTGTGGGGGTGGGGTGGGTTTGGGCGGGGCGAGTGCGTAGCGCTGGTGTTTCCTCTTCTGGCGC